>NC_081183.1:179024273-179271706 GCF_029867415.1 Vicia villosa
TGCATCTAAGGAGTCAGGTCATTATACCATATTTTACATGTAAAAGAGCATGAAATAAAAGATAATACGCAATCATTTCGGAAAATATTAATTGATATAAGTTAGTTTTCAAATTCAACTAAATTTGCAGATTATAAGTATCTATGTCAATTTAAATGAATATATTTTAAGTGAGAGTTAGTGAAACAAACAATCTATATAGAATATAATAAACTCAACCTAATCTTCTTTCTCTGAGAACATTAATCAACAATAACAAAAACATACAAAAGCAGTTATCAATAAAACAACATCATACAATAGAACCAGATATTATATAATGTTCCCAGGATGCACCTTTTATTGAAACTAATTGTACGTGGAACAAGAATCAATTATGAGGTTCATCTAGGTTGTGAATCTATGAAAAAGAAATATAAGGAGTAAGAATTTTACACAACAACTCATAATTCTTATATTTCTTCTCATAGTTTCGCAAATTAGATGAAGTTTGATGCTGTTATTTCTTTATTTACTTTTCTTGTGTCTTAACAATGTATTGTTTTGTAACCAAAGAAAAACAATGTATTGTTCTTGTTTTGAGTCCTACAAACCACTACAAAAAAGTGCAATTAGCCAAGTGAGTCTCACCTCGCAAAAGAAAAAATCATCCTGCAACGCAATAATTGCGGAGTTGACCAAATACCTCGCAAAAACGTTAGTCGCAACTTGTTCTAAGGGGAAAAGCACTTCGCAAATTAGCCAGGTGACTATCACTTCGTAATTTTGCCAGGTGAATTTTACCTCGCAACATCTATTCTAGAGTTGAGCAGAATAGAGCATGCGTGTCATAGCAGAGCAGAGTAGGATGTTCAAAGCAGAATAGACAAAAGGTTGCGAGGTGAATTTCAAGATGTGAAACCGCAAGTTTAATTTTTAAAAACAAATACATGCAACAAAATAAAAAACTAACAACTTACATCATCAATGGATATACATGAAGTCGTGGAACTGTAACAAAGTATGAAGTTCATATTGTCGTGAAGCTATCAAGAAGAAGTACAAGGTAGATGAAGTTTTCAACTAAGCTTCATACTTTTTGTAATTTATTCCTGTTAAGGTCGTGAAGACGAATCTAAAAAAAAGAGAATATTCAACAAGATGCAGCAAAAGAGATAATCAGGAACTATGTAACCAGAAGATGGAAAAAAGAATAATACTTTATGTATGAAGAACAAGAATCACGACTAATGACGAAGAAGAGAAAAAATGGATGTTGGGGTTTACCTGCAAACGATACGACGCTACTGTCAAAAAGTGAGAGTTAATTAGCTTATATATGGGTATACTATTTCACAACAGTTAAAATTATCAACTATATCGATATCCCTTTTATTATTTATTTATAAATAAATAAAAGTCTCAAAGGCGCGTCTTAACGTTAAAGGAATAAAATATTAGCGGCGCTGAGGTGCGAACTCATGAAAGTTTCATTTTATCACCACAGTTAAATGATTCATCGTTATTACATGTTAACATTTTTTAATTACAAAATTAAAAAAATTGTTAGCACCTTAGTTAGATATGTCACCAAAGTGTATTGATGAACCGTGGTGACTTTGGCGTTGTCGTATGCGCGTTTTGTAGTAGTGAAAGTTAATATTGAGCGCGCTATCTAGATTGGAAAATAATAAAAATGTAGATGTTGGGGCTCAAACTCATATGCACATAATTTTACCTCTTAGATTTTTAATAACCGAGGGGTAAAGTGATAGCTTTTCATGACGCTCTTTGTTACCTTATTTTTGTAGCCGAGATTAAATGCATTTCGTATCTGAAGTTAAATGTGCTTTTTCTCTTAAAGAATTTAAATTAAAAATTGCTCTTTTTAATGATGTTTGAAAAGGAAAATTTAATATTCAATCATGAACCCATGAATTATGGACACTTATAAAATATAATTTTTTAAGTTATTAGACAAATATTGATTATTTTTTAGCAAATCACTTTTTAATTTTGATGTTTTATTGTACTTTTTAATTTTGATGTTTTATTGTCATTTGAACAATATAATTTATTTATTATTTTATAATTATTTTAACAAAATATATACTAATGTACATGTATCTTAATTATTTTTAGGCTTAATTGCAACTTTGGTCCCCCTATTTAGTCATTTTTTCTATTTTGATCCTCCTATTTTAAAAACCACTATTTTAGTCCTTTTTTTAAGTTTTCTAATGAATTTTAGTCCCCCTTCAGATCAGGAGGCATTTTTTAATGAGTTGGCACTATTTTTTTCTTATGTGTCATTTTGTCTTTCACAAAATTATTTCCATGTCATTTTTTGTTTATTTAATATTAAATTATTTCATAAAGTTTAATAATAAATCAATTATTAAGTTATTTATTAAATATTTTTATAAATTTTTATTTTGAAATTATTTAATTTAATACAAATTTTTTTATAAATTTTTATTTTGAAATTATTTAATTTAATACAAATTTTAAAAGAAATACTTTGGAACCTAGGCCCATCAACTCTCAATACTCTTCAGCCCATATATATTTAAATTTCAACGTTTTTTAAAGCTATATAAAAACTAAAATTATTTATAGAGAAAACAATGTGGGTCTTTAATAGTCTCTTTTGTTCCTTATGTTGTCCAAAATCCAAAAGCTCTTTGTTACCTCTGGCTTGCAATCTTTGCAAAGTGACCCAAGTTGATTAACAAGAATATCACATAAAGTTTCAGCATCCACCTTTGCTTCTTGCTCTTCAAATATTCTGCTTTAGGCCTACAAACTTTTGTTTAGTTTTTATTCTGTTTTCTTTAAAATCACCTCATGCTACAGAGTATTCAAATTCAATCACGAAATGGAGAAGTCCAATTGAGTACCATCCTTGGCTTGGAACGAACTGTAAGTGGTAGAGGTTCTTGTAGAACACATTCAAAGACTAATGAATCAATAATGGTTGGTAAGAATGATGATAAAGATAGCTCAATATGCCGGTATCAGATAGTGGCCCCAACAGAAATAATGATTTACGTGTTGTTTCAATTTTGGGTATGGGAGGAGTCTCTAAAACAAACTCTGTAAAGCTGGCTGAGTATGATGGAAATTCCAGACAACATTTTTATATCAAAGCTTGATGAAATGTATGAATGCATTGGAGACAATTGGCCCAGAGTTCTATCATGTCCACCGAATTCTTCCCTTCAACCATTTCCTTCCCTTGCGCATATTAAATTTCACAACACGCCAATTTTGCATTAAAGTTCCACATTGGTTTCTCTATAAATAATTTTAGTCTTTATATTGCTTTAAAAAACTTTGCAATCTAAATATATATATTGGCTGAAGAGTGTTGAGAGAAATTGGGCCTAGGGTCCAAAGTATTTCTCTTAAAATTTGTATTAAATTAAATAATTTCAAAATAAAATTTTATAAAAAATATTTAATAAATAACTTAATAATTGATTTATTATTAAACTTAATAAAATAATTTAATATTAGATAAACAAAAAATGACATGGAAATAATTTTGTGAAAGACAAAATAGGACCAAAATAGTGGTTTTCAAAATAGGAGGATCAAAATCAAGAAAATGACTAAATAGGGGACCAAAGTTGCAATTAAGCCTTATTTTTAAATGCCATATCATGTGCGTGTATCAGTACCATGTAACAGATACATATTTGTACCTCTATCGTGTAACAGATACATACTCGTACCTATACAACATAATTTATCGTTTTACAGTTGTTACTACCGCCATAAACACCAGATTTATATTTCTATGATTTTAATATTTTCTATTATTTAATTTTTACTATCCTTATTTGGAAAAAAAAAAGAAAACCTTAAAGTTGACAAAATGGATGATCATGGATCTCTACTTCTCTCATTTTCTCTCCTTCACAAAAACAAGGGTGTGTTTGTTTCATGGCTTAATATTATATTCTTTGGAATACTATTCCAAGGATTATTATTCCCGGGAATATTGTTCCAATCTATGTGTTTGGTAGAAATTTAGATTCCTAGGTATAATAATAAAATTTGTTTAATTTTAAATTATAAAAAATTAAAAATAATAATAATGTGTGATAGTTGGAAGTTAGAGTTGGTTTAAGTTATTCCCATGGGAATATTTTATTCCCACCCTTTATGCTTTGGAATAAGAATTGAAAAACTATGTGTAAATAATATTCCTTGGAATAAAAAATTCCTTAGAATAACTTTTTAAAACTTGAATCAAACATGGGAATATTACATTCCCATACTCATATTCCCAGGAATAATTTTAGTAACCTTGAAACAAACACACCCCAAGTGTAATAGAATTAATGATATTAAAAAAAATTGATAAAAAGAAGAAGAGAGAGAAAATATTAGAGAGATATAGAGAAAAAAGTGTGAAGGAGATAGTTGAAGAGAAAAAAATATTAAAGGAGAGGATCCAAATCCCAAAATAGATTGATTTGATAGATATTAATTATATTGTTAATGGATGATCTAAATAATTCATTAATCTATTAATACTCAACTAAAATTTCTTTAAATTAAAAGTCATCTAATTTATCCCCTAAGATCTTTTTTATGGATATATTCTTAAAATAAATTAAAATATCTTTAATTTGATTTTTACTATCAATTATTTAATTTTTATATTTTACAAAAAAAAAGTAAGATATTTTGAAACAATTTTTAAAATATATTTTTTAAACGTACATGGGACACTTTTTGTGACTTTGTAGTAATTATTTAATCGCATTTTTATTACAAAACTCTCTTTTGAATTATTATAATCATTCATAACTAGAATTTAAAATAAAAGGCAACTATTTTTAAATATTATCATGTAATCATGTTATTAATTTTAAATCAATTTTACAATTTATTATATTATTTATTTAAAAAAGCGGATCGTGAAACGCGAGGAAAGAGAAAGAAATGAAAATTATTGTTTTATCATACCCCTGACAATTATTGCATGTGTTATGCTAAAAAAAATGCTTAGATAATGTCATTCATTAACTTGCCACACTCAGTCCAAACACAAGCTTTGTCTTAAAATAAAATGAATTATTGTATTAAATAATGGCATTCATTCCATCCATGGCAGACAATTATATATTATATATTATATATGGAGACCAGTGTTTTAAAAACTGGATCGATCATCAAATCAGTGAGAGTATTGAGTCACTAGTTTATTGGTCGAACTACTGAGTCATTGGTTGAACCGCATGACTAAATTGGGTTAAACCGGATAATTCGGTTGAAAAGACCGGTCGTTATAACACAATTATATAGGTATAAGATCAGTCAAACCAGATGATTCAGTCTCTACAAAATATAACCAGCACTTAAATTTTTTAAAATTATCATATTATAAATAAATTCACAAGTTCATAATTTAAATTCAAATTTTACATATAAGTATCAAACAAAATAAAATAGTACATAATTATAAAATATAATTGCAAACAAAAGTTTAATCTCAATATAATCTAATTGAATAAAATAATTCAATTGTGTAATAAATTTAATTTTAAAAAAAGAAAAATTGTTTCAATGTTGGGATCTCCTTTTTCAATATCAAAATTATCGATAATAAAATCAACCGCATTTGCAACAATTTTTTATTTTTATATTATTTTATTTTTTTAATAAAATAGTCAAATTGTTTTAAATTTTTAAATTAAAAATATTTAAAAATTGCATTTAAACCGCCAGTTTTTTCGATTTTAGCAGTTTACACCGGTTTTGACCGGTTCACACCAGTTCAATAACATTCTCGATCTAACTATTGAACAAAACCGATTATCAGGGCGGTTCCCGGTTCGACCGATCCGACCGACCGATCCAATTCAGTTTTTAAAACAATGATGAAAACGACAACAGAATCAGCACCGTTTCCTAACCAAGTTACACGTTTGCATAGAACCACCGCTTGAAACAAATCAACTTTTATAATTACATAATGAAAATTATATTAAAACACTTTACCAGCATCTCAATTAATGAAAATTATGCAAGTAAAAGGATATGCATATCTCAGCTTCATTTTTGGGTTATGTAACAAATCAATATCTATTTTTGGGTTATGTAACAAATCAATATCTAATTAATATGTAAAGTGGATAAATATGTTTTTTTCCCTCTGAAATAACAATTTTATTTTGTCACTATAAAAGTAAATAACATGTTTTAATTCCTACAAAATTATTAAACACGTAATTTTAATTCTTACTGTTAAATTAATGTGTATTTTTAAATGATTATTTTGGAGACATGTTTAAAACGTCTTCAAAAGATCCTTGAAAGAAAAATTAAAAATTTAATTTTTAAGTCAAAATTTTCATTACTTTTATCATTATCTTTTTTTTTTTTTTGAATAGGCAATGGAATTAAAAGAGAGCATAAGGGATGCTCACCCGAAAGAACACAACGGAAATACTCCTACCGATCAAAACAAGAAAGCGGAAGGGTATTCCAAGAGTAAAAGTTACAATAAGAATTACGCCTATAGAAGGAGCAAAGCCACCTCCAAGAGTTGTACACCACCCCACCCCAACATTCATTAAAGCTAAAAGACTCCTCTTTGAATATAGTAGCATTCCTTGACATCCAAATACCCCACACCGCCGCCAACCAAATAACCGCTATCATGTCTCTTAACACCGAACCTTTCACATTATGCATAGCAAACGGGAACCTAACAAAGTCCTCGTACGAAAGATCCTTGATAGTGCCAATCCACCGATAAGTCTTCATCCACACTTCCTTCAAAACTTCACAACCGCCTAAGAGATGTTCAAGGTTCTCATCCTCCTTATTGCAAAAGACGCAAAGTAAAAGACTAGAATCTAAAATGCCCCTTTTAAATAGTTGGTCCTTCGTGGCTATACGATTGTGGATGATTCTCCATCCGAATAAAAGAATCTTAGGCGGAGATTTTACCTTCCATAAATGCTCAGCAGCTTTAACAATGTTAGGGTCAAGGGGAGGACCGGACATTTTTTCAAAAAATCTGTTGTAACAAGATTTTACCGAGAAAATTCCGTCCGAGGAAGGCGCCCATATGAACCTGTCAGTTTCGTTAATGACTGGGACGCAGTCTTTGATATGCTGCAGCACCTCTGTCCGCAGCCCCTCATCCGACTCAGCCAGCATACCGAAAATAGCACCTTCATTCCAGTCCCAGCCATTACTATGGAACCCTCCTGCTGCAGCCACGGACAGCAGATCATTACCGGCTGCCACCAACAGATCCGGATAAGCTGCAGCAAAAGGTTGCTTCGCTGCCCAGCAACCATACCAGAACGGTATGTCCACTCCATTGCCAATGATACAATCCACTGCCCCTGCAAAACCATGAGTTAAAAGGGAAATATAATTATCAGATATGAGCAAGTCCCTCCACCAAATTGAGTCGGTCTTCTCAATGACAGACACATCCCCAACCAACACTTTCCTCTTCACCTCGCCGTATCTAGAAGCAAGAATTCCACGCCAAACCGCATCCTCATCCGTCAAGATTCTCCTTTTCCATTTACTCAACAACGCTAAATTCATCACCTCAACATTCTTCACTCCCAAACCTCCTTCGTTTCTCCCTTTACAAACTGTCTCCCACCGAACCCAATGGATAGTTCTTCTACCCTCTCTACCACTCCAAAGGAAGGAACTTTGAATAGACCGAATTTCGTTGAGAACCTTCGAAGGAGCTTTATAGAAGGACAACGAATAAATGGGTATGGCATTTAAAACAGAATTAATCAAGCTCACTCTTCCCGCTATCGAAAGGTTCACTCCTTTCCACACCGCTAGCCTTATTCTAAGATGAGATAGCAAATCCTTCCACATCGATAATTTCCTAGGACTATCTCCTACCCTCACGCCTAGAAATTTAAAAGGCAAAAAACCAACTTTACACGCAAGAAAACTCGAAGCCGCTTCCATGAACCAATCTCCCACATTGACTCCATAAATGTTACTCTTGTTGAAATTAACCCTCACCCCTGACATAATCTCAAAACCTCTAAGAATAGACTTAATGGTCCAAATATTCGCGAGATCTCCTTCCGCTATGAATATTGTATCATCCGCGAATTGAAGCATACCACACGCATCAATTTCGTTATAAAGAAAACCTCTAAAATCACCCAACGAGGTAGCTCTATTCATAAGGCCCGTTAGAACTTCCGCGGCTATGACAAACAAAAACGGGGACAACGTATCACCTTGGCGGAGGCCCTTTTCCACATTAAATTCCTTAGTGACACTCCCATTAATGATAATGGACAAAGAGCTAGTAAACACACATCCTTCCATCCACCTTAACCATCTTTCCCCGAACCCCATTTTCTTAAGAACAAACCTCAACAAATTCCAACTTAACCGATCATAAGCTTTCTCAAAATCCACCTTCATAACGAAACACCTCCTCTTCTTTCTTTTGGCCAAATCCAACACCTCATTCACCACCAAAACACCATCCGAAATATTTCTCCCCGGAACAAAGGCCGTTTGGTTATTTGAAATCAACTTCCCTAGGACCCTTTTCAACCTACCCGCCAAAAGCTTTGAAATGATCTTATAAAGGCTACCGACAAGGCAAATCGGTCTAAATTCGGTCAATTTGATAGGATGCTTAACTTTTGGAATAAGCGTGATGAAGGATGAAGTACATCCTTTCGTAAGCTTAGCTTTATCAAAGAAATCCTTTACGAAACACTCCACATCCTTCTTTACCTTCTCCCAACATTGTTGAAAGAATTCCAACGTGAAACCATCCGGGCCCGGGCTTTTATTACCATCGCAATCCCACACCGCCGTCTTAATTTCCTCTTCCGAGAAGGGCCTTTCCATCCACTCCTTTTCTTCAATGTTCAAAGAACGAAAAACCAGTCCCTCCGGGACAGCTCTGTCAATATTCTCCTCCTTGTAAAAACCTTCAAAATGGTCCCTAACTTCCCTTTTAATATCGTCAACACCTTCCACCCTACCCCGCTCACCCTCTAAAACCGATATCGCTCCTTTTCTTTGTCTATTTTTAATAGAGTTGTGAAAGAACCTAGTATTCTTATCTCCCTCCTTCAACCATAATTGTCTCGACTTTAGCCTTAGCATACTTTCTTTCGTGTTCAAACAATTCCACATCTCACAAGTTGCTTCTTTCCTTCTCTCCACCAAGTCGTCAATATTTTCACCAAAGTTGTCTACCAACAAAGAATCCATATCGTTAATAATCCCCACCTCCTCCACTACTTTTAAATCAATCCACCCGAATATCTCCCGATTCCACCATTTTAATCTTTCCTTCAACCTCTTAAGTTTCTCAAACAAAACGAAATCTCCCCTTCCTTTAATGATAATCTTACTCCACTCCTCATGAATGAAAGCCTTGAAGTCTTTATGAGTAAACCAAGAATTGTTGAATTTAAAGGGTTTTGGACCCCAATCCACCGTACCGCACACTAGACTAATAGGAACATGATCCGATACATCTCTCGAGCCTATTCTTTGATCCATTTTGAAACTTTAAAAAATCATATTTAATTTTTATCATTATAAAAAATGTTAAAGTTTGCAAAATAAATATTTTACAGTATTCTAAACATGTATAAAAAAAATTATTCAAAATTTTAAAAATAAAAAAATAATTAAATAGTTTTTAAAATTTTATAAAATAACAGAACTAAAACTGCATGCATAAAAACTTTAAAAAAATTATTCACTGAAAAATATATTTAACTATATGTAAGGTTATTAGAAATACTCGAATTACCTGCGGAATTTCCTACGGCTGCAGGTATACCTGCGAATTTTCCTAGGACTTTATTAAATAAAATCAATTTCTTGCGGATCCAGCATTGGCAGCAAATTGCGCAGGAATACTTGCGGAATATATATTTAAAAAAAATATTTAACAAAAATATAAAATCCGTAGGTAATTTCGCAGGAAACTTTCCTGCGGATTTTCTTGTAAATATCTATTTTTAATAAAATCAAATTGTAATACAAAATCCGCAGGTAATTCTGCAAGGAAGTTTCCGGCGAAATTACTACAGATTTAACATATTTCAATATTTTAATTTATAAAAAAATTAATCATTATTTTCTATTATATTAATCATTTTTATGGTCTTTTTTTATTTAGATTAATTTTAATTCTTAATCCTATTTTTTTTACGTTATTAATTATTTTTATAATATATTTTAGTTAATTTTTAATTTTAATCTTTATTTTTAATAAAATAAATAAATGATATGCAAATTTTGTTATATATATATATATATATATATATATATATATATATATATATATATATATATATATATATATATATATATATATATATATATATATATATATATATATATATATATATATAAAATAGGTATGATATCACTTGACAATTATTGTACATGCTTTTGTCTTAAAATGGAATGAGTTATTGTAAAAAAATACTTAGATAATGTCATTCATCTTATCCATTATTAGATAATTGTCTACTCATGAAACATGCAACAACTTCCGAAACAAAAATTTAAATAACAATGTTTAAAAAAAAAATTACCAAAAAAATAAGTTTTTCAAAAAATTTAGCAAAATGTTTAGGTTTTGCGGGATCCTTTGGGCTATTCGCCAAACTATTTGACGCATTAGTATATTATGTTACTCAATTAGTCAATCCATTTGGCGTATGAGTGTAAAAGGAATAGGAAAAGAAAAAAAAAATTCTCCACATAGGCGCCAAACCATATGGCGCATACACCTAATTTTGTACCAATGTGCCAATTCATTTGGCGCATACTCCAGAGGTCCTGCAAAACCTAGACATTTTAGTAAATTTTTTGAAAATCTTGTTTTTTTGGTAATTTTTTTTTAAAACCTTGTTATTTAATTTTTTTTTTCACAACTTCCCACACTAGTCCAAACACAGCTTTGTCTTAAAATCAAATGAATTTATTGTAGTAAATAATGCCATTCATCTTATCCATGGCAGACAATTAGATACGGAGACGACAACCGGTGGATCAGGGCTAGCATAATATAATATGAGAACAGCACCGTCTCCTAACCAAGTTACACGTTTGCATAGAACCACCGGTTGAAACAAAGCAATTTTAATAATTACACAATACCACATCCATTCAGGGCTAGCATAATATAATATGAGATCTTAAACAAATTTTAAATTAAGCTTTTATTTTTTATTTATATTGACATCTTAAGATATTTTTGATATTTATTATGAAATTAATGTTAAAGTATACAAATAATATTTACACTGTTAACTTTAATTATGAGTTTAAAGATAGTGCACTGTCAGTGTAAATCAGTTTTACACATACAACCAATCAAAATACTTTAATTTGCCATGTAATTACAGTTTTTTAAAATTAAAAATGGATTTTATTCTGATGCATGTCTCTCATTGGTTGACAGTGTAAAAATACTTTACACTGTCAGTGCATTTCCTTTTTTCCCTTTAATTGTTCCTATCCATTTGTAGTTGGTCCATTAATGCATGATTGACGTTGAATCTGGTAGAAAGAGCACGGATCAATCTCTCACAACTGCGATCGGAGAAGAGAGTTAAAATCAATCAACATTCAAAACATTTTTTTTAAATAAATTTAGTCTCCCGCAAATGTGATCGGGAGGGGACTGGAATCAAATATTTATTGTTCACACTAAATCAAACCAAATTGCACTATGTTACGAAATCTTACTACAAAATATATATTTCTTTAGTTTTTAGAGAAATCAACTGTATATTTTATCATATTTTTTGTATAATATTTATTTATACCATTTGACAAAATATATTTTATTATATTTTTCATATAATATTTATTTACGAATACAATTTCATGTATATCATTCTTTAAACCTAAGATAAAATTGTAAGATGCATTTTTATGTATCAAATTATAAATTTATTTTAAAAATTATAAATTTTTTTTATAGTAATATATAAACTATTAAATATAAAATTATATTTGTTTTTATATACGTATGAATAGCTCAATACATACTTTATAAAAAATCGAATCATTCGATCCAATTCAAATCACATTAGTTTGGTCACATTTTTTCTCTTACAGTTCGGATGATTTTTAGCGTTAAGATTGCTCAAATCACACCGCAAATCAGTGTTTTAAAAATCGGACTGAACCGGCAGGTCGGACCGGTCAGACCGGGAACTGGAGGGGTCACCGGTCTGGTCTGAGTGCTGGATCAGATATGCTATTGAATCGGTAAAAATCAACCAAAATCAGTCAAAACTGGAAAAAAACTGGTGAACCGGCGGTTTTAGAAAACCAGTGGTTCAAATGCATACTCTTTTTTTTTTCCGTACAAAACGACGTCGTTTTCATGTTTTTTAATAAAAAATATAATTAGACTTTATTCAAATCTTATTTGAAATAATTTTCCCTATTTGCAATTACACTTGATTTAAAATTTATTTAAATTTATATTTTGTATTATTTTGTTGTGAGTGATGATTATATTTAGATTTTGAAGGTAAAAAATAAACATGTGAAATTATGATATTTTAAAATTTTAAAATTTTGTAGGTGTTGTGATATTTTTTAGAGACCTAGTCATCTGGTTCGACTGATTTAATAAATATATAATATTGTAATAGATACCGGTTTATTCAACCGAGTCATTTAGTTAAATCCGATTTAGTTAGACGGTTTGACCAGTGACTCAGTGGTTCAACCAATAAACGAGTGATCCAGTATCCTCACCGATTTAATGACCGTTCCGGTTTTTAAAAACATTGCCGCAAACACCTCTACCGCAACTATGACCGGGAAGGAACTAAAACCAATCATATTCAAAACATTTCTTTAAATAAATTAATTGTTTTATCATGCCACTTGACAATTAATGGACATTACGTACCATTTCCAAACCAAGTCACATGTTTGTAAAATAATATGCCTCTGTGTTTTTCATTCCATAACTAGTAAAATAATATGGCCAAAACAATAAATAGTATGTACTTATTACACCTTACAAGCTTGAAAAGGCACAATGTTAGTTATATAATGTTTTAAAGTTGAGATTTCTACATAAAAAATGCTAAAAGAAAACGTGAATGAATATCTCCAAACAATTATTTCAATATCATCTTTTGTCTTCATTCCAATGCAAGTCCAATTTCCCACACTCACTCCAAACACACCTACTATGTTTTTAAATCAAATGAATTATTGTAAAAAAATATTAGATAATGTCATTCATACTACTGTTTTATAATTTTAAGAGATTACGATTCTTTTCTTCTGGTCTGATCAAATATTTTAAATTACTATAATTGATAATTACATAATACCATCCCCTCTCTACATTATATAAATGCTACACGCGTCTTTGTTTTCATTCCATCTCAACTTCTTCTCTTCATCATTTCTTCCAATATGAAGTTTCATTTCTTTCACATTATTACCTTTCTCATGGTGAGTTGCTCACAAACTCGATGCATAAACTACTTTCATTTCTTCAAATACTTGTTATGATATTCTATGTCTCTATTTTGCTTGTAAAAAATGATTATAATGTTAATATATATGCTCTATTTTGCTTGTAAGTAAATGAATACTAATGTTAATATGTTCTCAAATGCAGCTTCTGCTAGTGGCAACTAATGCTGAAACGTTACCACCTCAACTTTACTGGAAGTCCATACTCCCCAACTCTCCAATGCCGAAAGTCATCACTAATCTCCTACTTTCGGACTCACCGATGGCAAAAACCATCACTAATCTGCTACTCCCTGGTCAGTGTTATACTCTAAAATTTATACTTTTATAGTAATATCTTTAAACTCTCTCTACACTTTAATATATAAACACTTTAATATATAAACGGAAATTTACTTCCATGTGATTATAATTATTTCCTTTTACAATTTAATTCATTGCTTAAATAGGTTTAGATGATGGAGTCAAAAAGAGCTACTCTGATGGAGGTGAAGTTGAAGGTAAGACAGATGTAATTCCTAAAAAATTATCTAATGGATTCGGTTACCATGATGCTGTAAGTGAGCCTAATGTAAATTTCAAGGAATTATCTAATGGGTTCGGTTACCATCATGCTGCAAGTGAGGCAGATGGAAATTCCGAAGAATTACCAAATGGGTTCGGTTACCATCATGCTGCAAGTGAGGCTGATGTAAATTCCAAAAAATTACCAAATGGATTCGGTTACCATCTTGCTGCAAGTGAGCCTAATGTAAATTCCAAGGAATTATCTAATGGGTTCGGTTACCATCATGCTGCAAGTGAGGCAGATGGAAATTCCAGAGAATTACCAAATGGGTTCGGTTACCATCATGCTGCAAGTGACGCTGATGTAAATTCTAAAATATTACCAAATGGATTCCGTTACCATCTTGCTGCAAGTGAGGCTGATGAAAATTCCAAAGAATTATCTAATGGGTTCGTTTACCATCATGCTGCAAGTGAGGCCGATGCAAATTCAAGAGAATTACCTAATGGTTTCGGTTACCATCATGCTGGAAGTGAGTCTGATATAAATTCTAGAGAAATATCTAATGGGTTTGGTTACCATCATGTTGCAAGTGAGACTGATGTAAATTCGAGAGAATTACCTAATGGGTTTGGTTACCATCATGGTGCAAGTGAGGCTTATGTAAATTCTAGAAAATTATCTAATGGGTTCGGTTACCATCATGCTGCAAGTGAATCTGGTGTAACTTCAGGAGAATTACCTAATGGATTTGGTTACAATCATGCTATAAGTGGGGTTGATGGAAATTCTAAAGAATTACCTAATGGATTTGGTTACCATCATGGTGCAAGTGAGCCTGATGTAAATTTTAGAGAATTACCTAACGGGTTTGGTTACCATCATGCGACAAGTGAGGCTGGTGTGAAGTCCGAAGAATTACCTAATGGGTTCGGTTACCATCATGCTGCAAGTGAACCTGATGTAAATTCAGGAGAATTACCTAATGGATTTGGTTACAATCATGCTATAAGTGGGGTTGATGGAAATTCTAAAGAATTACCTAATGGGTTCCGTTACCATCATGCTGCAAGTAAGCCGGATGTAAATTCTGGAGATTTACCTAATGGGTTCCGTTACCATCATGCTGCAAGTAAGTCAGATGTAAATTCTGGAGATTTATCTAATGGGTTCCGTTACCATCATGCTGCAAGTAAGCCTAATGTAAATTCTGGAGATTCACATAATGGGTTCCGTTACCATCATATTGCTAGTGAGGCTCAATTGCATGATAAACCAAAAGCAACAATCTTCTTCTTTGAAAAGGAATTGCACCATGGAACAAAATCATACATTAGATTTGCCAAAACCAATCCAAATAACGAAGCAAAATTCTTGCCTAGAGAAGTTGCTAGTTCAATACCTTTTTCATCAAAAAAGTTGGAATACATACTCAACAAACTGAACATCAAGAAAGGGTCAAAGGGTGCTCGCATTGTGAACAACACAATCACTGACTGTGAAGTGGAAAGCATCAAAGGAGAAGAAAAACTTTGCGTAACATCATTGGAGTCCATGATTGATTTCTCTATTTCTAAAATTGGGAAAAATCTCGAGGCTGTTTCAACAGAAACGTACAAAGAGAGTGACTTTCAACAATATAAAGTAATAACACAAGGAGTGAAGAGGTTGGGGGAGAAGAACAAAGCTGTTGTGTGCCACAAACAGAATTACCCTTATGCAGTGTTTTTCTGCCACACAACAGATACAACTAAAGTTTACTCAGTGCCTTTGGAGGCTGTTGATGGAAGCAGGGTTAAAGCTATTGTTGTGTGTCACACTGATACATCTCAATGGAACCCAAAGCATTTTGCATTTTTAGAACTCAAAGTTAAAGTTGGAACTGCTCCTATTTGCCACCTACTACCTCAAGATCATGTGGCATGGATTTCCAAGTAGGACCACTCTTTTTTTCGCTTTCACATTTAGGTGTGTTGTGTTTTGTTATGATGTATTACTACAAGTGTGCTATTTGTTTTACTTTGATGTCTTTCTATGATGTATAACACGTATGCTAAATAAAGTTGCTTTCAAGTAATGGTTCAATGTTATGGCTCACTGCAGCATAAATAAATGTTTTGTCTCTGTTTATCACCCTTGCTATTCAACCTTAAAAACTATCGATGACATGCAATTTCTTGTTGGGAGTAGAAATGGTGATTTTTCAGCAACCTTGAAAAAAAATCGATCTTAGATATATATGTAATTCATATGCCATCGGTAGTCCCCCATGAGCGTAAGACTTTCTCAATTGCCATCATACTTTCCCCTCACACAACCAATGTCCTAGCATCTAATGAAAGGACTCAAAACCTGAACAATATTAAAAGGGTTAATACCTATTTTCACCCATGCCATATGGAGTTAGTTTAAAAAATCCCCCCTGTCAAAAAAAAGAGTTACAAAAATTCCTCTAACATTTGAAGATTCTCTCGTTTTAAAGTCAAATTGACTGCACGAGTAACAACTTGCCACTACATCACTTTGAAATTCATGTTCATATTCTCATTCAAGTTTATTATTAAGCAAATATTTCTCAATAATAATAATTATTATTAATATAATAATAATAAAAATAATTATTATAATAATCATAATTATAATTATAATAATTATTAGAATAATCATAATATTAATAATAATAATAATAATGATAATAATAATTGTTTATTATTATTACTATAATTATTATTATTTTTATCATTATTATAATTATAAGGCTAAATTACAGTTTTAGTTCCTCTATTTTGTCTGATTCACGAAATTAATCCCTCTATTTTAAATTCAAACAGTTTTGGTCCCTTATTTTAAATTTAAACAGTTTTAGTCCCCCTCTCATGTTTTTTCAAAGAAAATTGATAAATTTTTTTATTTTTTAACATATATTTTTATCTACAAAGTTCAATAATTGATTTATATACGATAATTTGTCATGTTTTACAAGTAATTTTTCATTTAAAAAATCAAAATATTATTAATTTTAAGTGCAAAAGTATGAAAAAGGGACCAAAACTGTTTAAATCTAAAATAGGAAGAATAAAACTGTTTAAATTTAAAATAGGGGGACCAATTTCGTAGATCAGATAAAATAGGGGGACCAAAATAGTAATAATAATTATAATAATAATAGTTAAATTAATTATAATAATAATTGTTATAATAATAATGATAATAAAAATATTAATTATTATTATTAATTATTATTATCATTATTATAATCATTATTACTATAATTATAATTATAATAATTATTAGGCTTAATAACACCTTTGGTCCTCGTGTTTTGACCAACTCACGAATCTGGTCGTTCATTTTTAAAATAGAACAAAGCAGTCCCTGAACTTGACTAAAGGATATAAAACTGGTACTAACCCCCATTTCCACTCTAAAAAAGCTGATGTGTCCAAATTTAGTGGTTGACTAGGCATTTACACGTCATTAAAAACAGAACAAAGCATTTACACGTCATTAATAATATTTGTTATAACATTTCAGAAAATAAAGAAAAAAAATTAAAACAAAAAATCAATTTTAATTGAGTTGTTTGCAGTAACCCTAAATCCCAATCTTTCATAGTGATACCAACAACGATATCCTCTTCACTTCTATCACACATCATCCGTTCTCTCGTTCTTCTTCGCTTCTCACTTCATCTCTTCTCTCAATCTTCTTCGCTTCCATATCAGAATCTATGTTGTGTCCAGTAACAGTTGCGTGTCACGAAGAAGACAGGTTCGCTGCTTCTATGACCTTGATTCGCCGCTCACTACCTCGTGGACGAAGGAGAATCCTGGGTGAAGGTTTAATGGCTGTGGGTTATACAAGGTAAACACCAGTTTCTATCTAAATGTATGAATCTCCTTTATACTTGTACGAAATTGAGAATCTGAAATCTGCTTGTGATTTCAGTTGTAGGGACGAAAGGGGTGCAACTTCTTCAACTAGTACGATGCAGAAATGTCGGTTCGTGCAAAGGAGGTGATTTTGTCACTAATAAAGAGAATTGATGAAGATAAGAAGAAGGACAATTTGAAGATGAAACAAGATGATAATTTGAAAAAGAAGCTTAAGTTCTGCCAAGTGTAACAACCCCATAAATTTCTTTATTTAATTTAATTAATTTTTTAATTAAATATTAGAATTAATTGAATTATTTGAGAAATATGGATTGATGAAGCTAATGGGCCAGTGTCGCAAGTAGCAATTGGGGGGTGTGTCAGTTGCAAAGCCTTTTACTAAAATAAGGTTATATTTTCATAAAATAGAAAAGAGGAGGATTTTGTGAAAAGAGAACCAAAAGGGAGAAGAAAAGAGCTGAACGTGAAATTGGGAGAAGAGCAAGAGTGAAGAGCAAGGGCATCCAAGAATTCGACATCGAGGTAAGGGGGATTCTTCTCATTAACCTCTATTATGGGTTGTATGAATGATTCAATAGAGTTTGTATGTTAGGATTCTGAATTGGATTGTATGTCGGGTTTGGGGTTTTGGGGTTTATAGAACTTTGGTTCAATTTATGTTGTGAATGATGATTGGTGTTGAATAATGATGTTAAGCTTGATTAGAAGTATGTGTAAATGTGCAAACTATGTTGTATGTGTGGTTTATTTTCTGAAATTCGTACTGGTATGATTTTGAGGGTATTTGGGATGTATAGAATGCTGTTTTCTGCAGGTTGGGGTTTCTGAAATCGCCGGTTCATGCCGCGTGCACAGGGTTGGCGCCGCGAACAGGTGGGCAGAATGCCAGGATGTTGTGATACGCATAGGTCGCGCCGCGTACCTGTGTTGGCGCCGCGAAGGCGTATCTTTTTCTCGTTTCGCATCGCGTACAGGTGTTTGCGCCGCGAATAGCTTGGCAGAGAGCCAAGAATTTTTGGAACGCTCAGTTCGCGCCGCGAACCAAGTTGGCGCCGCGTGCTGTTGAAGTTTGGGACTTTTTAAAAGTTTAACGATGCATAACTTTTTAACTGTTAGTCCGTTTGATGTGCCGTTTCGAGCACAGTGAAGCTAATTAAGCGATTTATGCAATAAAATAGTGTTTGAGTTGTGACTCGATTTTATTTTAAAACACTTGATTTAATTGGTTGTGGTGGTTTATGCGTACAAATGCACTGGTGAATGTTTTGACTATTAACTCGTCTTGGTTGTGATTGATGATTAATATACATGTGTTGCTGATGTAAAATGTATATTTGAGATGGTTGGAAAAAAATAGCATAACTATTGTGTGGCTATTGTTATTGCATCGGTTGATGATTATGATTGTTTAGTTGTTTGGTATTGATGATTAGCATGCGGTATGTGATGCATGCATTTCATAATCATGTTGTGGGCTGTATCCCTTATGGTGGTGGGACAGCGGTAGCTAATTCCCATTGTGTGGAATTGGTGAGAGAAGTAGCCGAATCTTTATGGTGGTGGATCGGTGAGATGGGTTATCCCATGTTTGGTACCACATGCATTTAGTTGCATTGCATTAGGTTGTTGTGTATAATTGTAACATGAATGGAAGTAGTCCAATGTTATAATTTGTGTGTATTTGGTATGGATGATTGTATCTGATGAATGTTGCTATACTATCTGAATATAATTGAATTTGGGTGAATAATGTATGAATGAAGTTGTATTGTTTATATTCCTATAACATTTGTTAATGCGAATGAAACTCACCCTTACTGTTGTTATTTTTTTCAGATTGAGGAGTAGCTTGTGTACTTGGTGAGGATTAGCTCGTCAAGTAATTCGTTAGAGTCAGTTGGGTCTGTGTCATGCTCTGGTCGTGTAACACTGGAAACGTTATTTTAGGATTGGTTGATAAATCCTTGTTTTGTTTATGGTTTATGGTTGGATCATGAGTCTCCGACTCTGGATGTTTAATTATTCAGTTGTTAAGAATTAATATTCCGCTGTGTTAATATGATATCTGAATAATTTTTGGTTTATCGTTCCTTTATGGCATGACATGAATCTTTGTTTATTTTGTTGGAGTTGTAATACCCTTCTTCATGTTTTACTCTGATTTTTGTTAAATATTCTGCGGGGTTTAGAAGGGTGTTACACCAAGGAGTATTTGTTTTAGTTCTAGTGGTCATTATGGGATTGATATGTACTATTATGTTGAAAAAGTGTTGAATTAGTTGTTTAGAAGTCATCTTTACAGAGAGGTATTTCTACTATTCCACCACAAACATTTAAAGTGACAGAAACGCTGAGTTCGTTTCATTAAGAGAGGGACCTTACTTGGTTGTGTGCAAGTATGCCAGTCACGTGTCTCTTGAATGAAAGAAAAATTCTCAACCAAATTAGGTAAAGTTGTACAAGTTTGGGGATGTACCAGAGCATGCCTTTCAGAGTCTTTAATGGGAGAATATTTGAAATTGAAATTGAAATGTTTGTTTGTTTGAATATGGTGAAATAGGAGAAATATCTCTCTATAGAGATAAGTCATATCTATCTACTGTATGAAAGATTTGATTTTAGCTGGCTTGTATGAGGCCCAAGCTTGAGGCTTAAAAGGTTTTTATTGACTCTGGGAGATGACTCCACTGGAAATTGACTTTGATTGAATGATTTTGTATTCTGTATGAAGCCCAGAATCGTGGATGGCTCTAGTTAGAGAGTGTTTATTTTATTTGATTGAAAGGTTTATTTTAGTGTTTTGTACAAAGCCCAGAATTGTGGCTGACTCTAGCTAGGGAGACTCTATTTTTCTGCCTTGTACAAAGCCCAAGGTTGTGGCTGACTGCTGAGGAAACAGACTATGGTTGACTCTATTTTGTGCCTTGTACAAAGCCCAAGGTTGTGGCTGACTTAGTGGGGAAAAAATCCTAAAGGTTAGGAATCTTTTGACACAGGAAATGATGTTTATCTACCTTGTACAAAGCCCAAGGTTGTGGCTACTTGATGGGGAAGGACTCACTATGGAGACTCTATTATCTGCCTTGTACAAAGCCCAAGGTTGGCGACTACTGGATAGGGGAATACCTATGAGTAGGATTTTTGACTCCGAGGGGAGTATCTGCCTTGCACAAAGCCCAAGGTTGAGGCTAACTCTATTGAGGATTACTCTGTTGTTTAGAGACTAAAGGTTGAACCTTCTGGGGATTATGCTCTTATTAAGCAGGGATTGATGAATGAAAGACCCAGGTTTGAAGGTTAACCTTACTGGGGAATTTGTTTGAGACTGACATTGACCCAGGGTTGACTCTACTGGGGAGTTTTGAAGGTTTGAATGAAAGATGATTTGGAAGCTAACCCTTTCCAGGGATTTTGGATTTTGAAGGATTGATGGAGGCTAACCCTTTCCAGGGGTTTTGACTTTAAAAGATTGGTTTTGGAGGCTGACCCTTTCCAGGGGTTTTTGACTTTGAAAGATTGATTTTGGAGGCTGACCCTTTCTAGGAGTTTTGACTGAAAATTAAGGAATTGATGGAGGCTGACCCTTTCCAGGGGTTTTGACTTTAAAATATTGGTTTTGGAGGCTGACCCTTTCCAGGGGTTTTGGATTAAAAGTAAATGTTTTAGACTTCTTGTTTAAAGCCCAAGATTAAGGCTGAATATGAGGATATTTCAGAGTTGGAACCTAGACTCTACTAAGGAGAAGACTCATTGGAGATTGAGAATAAAGGTGACAGAGACTGTCCATGTCTCTCATTCCAAAAGGTGGACTCAATACGGAGATTGAGACATTCTTGGTTTTTTTAAAGTCTGGTTTGAAGAATAGAAGAAACTCACCAGGGTAGGCTAAAAGATGACTAAAGACCTGTTCCTATGTTTATATGAAACTTGATGGGTCCTTATATACAAGCTCAAGAGAAAGCTTCAATATGCTTTTAAGAATCCTATGGGTCCTTGTATTGTAAGCCCAAAAGGAGGCTAATCGATGGTCCTTGTTATAGCACAAGAGAAAGCTATGTTGGTTTTGAACTTAGTTTGGCTCTAAGCAAATGGGTAAGAGGTTTCACCCGGAATAATTCCTCTTGGGTGGATGTGCCCTATTTTTATTCTAAGGCTTTTTTCAAGATGATTCACCGGGAATAATTCATCTTGAGGTTTAACTAAGGAATTCTAATTAGGAAAGAGCCTTCACCGGGAAGACATTCTCAATCCTAGGCCATAGTCCTATAATATATATATATATATAGTTTATTTGTCCTAAGGTTATTCTCAGACGGAGTTCTAAACAATATATACAGTTTTATATTTGACAGTAATTTAAATGAAAGCTTGTAAATTGAAAGCTATAAAGCTTAACATGGATGAAGAGGAGGCCTTTGAAAGATGTATGTACACTACTTTACCATCAGCTTGGTTGTTAATTGATAATAGTTGAATTGTTTATTGAAAGCAGTTTTGAAATGTTTTTGTTTTGAAAATAGAAGAAGTGAAGATGGACACTAGGTCACATAGGTATCTGAAGAGTTTCACCGGGAATAATGCCCTTCAAATACCGAGATGAAAGTTTTGAAAACAGATGAGGAATTTTCTGTTTAAATATGTTTTGAAAAACAAACTATTAAAAGAAAAAGGTGTTGGGTCTTACACTATATTAGAGGCACATTGAAATTGATTTACTGTTTATGAAAAACAGTTGAAAATATTTTGCTGGATGTAAGATTTTGTTGAATGAAAACCTTAGTCGTCTGTTTGATCGAAGTTTGAAAATAGTTTGAAAATTGACAAAAGTCAACTTAATTAGGGTAAAGACAAAGTATATACCTAATTAAGACCTAAATGATTAGGATTTTATTACAAAAAATATTTACAAAGTGATTAGGTTATGAAAATCAAGTGAAAACTATATTTAAAGTACTTTAAAATACTTAAAAATATGTTATTTTAAACCTAATAAAAATGTATCAAATAATTAATATTTTTGTGATCTTTTTGATTATTCATAAAATAGATATGTTAAATGACAAGTGTGTGAAAAATCAAGAGGAAATGATTTAATTTGATTGGTTAATTAATTGTGTGAAGTTGTGAAGAAAAGTGAAATAAACAAGTGGTAAAAAATTGGTTTTGGCCTCACCATGGTTTGAACCCACGCCCTTGAAGTCACCAGTTCAAAATAACACCACTGGGTCAAGCGCTAGTTGGTAACTATAACATGCATCCATTTGATTATGTTTCAAAACAAGTTGAAAACCTTTGAAAAATAAAAGAAATAAAAAGTCTGGGGCGAGGGGGATTCGAACCCCAGACTTATGGGCAAGAGAGTATTAAGAGCGCATGTGAGGCCACTAGGGCAAACGATGAATTCGTTTAGTAAACGGATTCAACTAAATATATTTTAAACTTGAACCCTAAAATTCAAAAGAATGGCGCCATCACCATCTTCGTCTTCAACCTCAAGCTCATTCATATTTGAATTTCTGAACTTTCTCAATTCTCAACCAATTGCAAAGATGTAAACATCAAACTTGTTCTAAATCCCCTCACGGTTTCAAATATGTAACTATCATAAACTATAATTGACTATAGCTACTGAATTATCTAAAATACGTGAAGAACCCTAAAATTTGAAAATGAAATTAAATGACTATACTGAAGGATAAATGAATGATGATAGAGGGTTTTTAATCCTCTGGTGATGCTGAGTGAACTGGTATTGAGTTTTAACAAAATAAGTGCATGAATTAAAGAGGTGAAGTTCAAAAACTTGCCTCAGAAACTGAAGGTCGCGGTGATGGTGGAGAGCTTCTGGCTGTGAATGAATGATTGCAAAAGCTTCCTAGGACCTTGTTGATGCTATCTGGGCACTTGGATTGCTTTGAAAACCTCTGAATTAATCTACTCGACCCCTCTTGCTTGAGCTTCAAGTAGAAATGGGAGATGGTGATTCTGCACTTACAGATGAGTTGCGACCATCTGGATAGCTTCACTACACCCTAAGGAATGTGTCTGAATGCTTGGACTTGTTTGACACCCTCTCAATTGTTCTACATGCCTCCAATTGACTTTGCTCCAAATTGAAAGTGAAGATGATGTTCTTGCACTTACAGAAGTGTTCCAGGTGATTGGATCACTTCTAATGGACCTCCTTGAGATGTTTGAATACTTAGTTTCAAAGGAAAAGCTCTGGTTTGAAGAATCCGAGTCTTCTTGCCAAAGAACCTTTGAAAAACCTAAGTGTGAGAGGGAGAAGGAGAAAGCAAGAATTGGAGTTGCTTTGGTGTGTCTAATACTGAGGAGGGCACTTGTATTTATAGGCAAAGAGCTCTGTACAGATTGAAGAGAGTAAGCTTGCTTTGTGAGGTAGTTTTGGTTTCTTGGACATGAAGAAATTCAAAGAATATCCCAAATGCAATGATGAGTTCTTTGATACCACTCCCTGGCCATCGGTTTTGCTTGATCTTAGGGGACAATTCTGACGCAGAAATGAGCTCCAATTGGTTGGGAAGAGATTCCTTTGGTGATTCACTACTTGGCCATAAATTTCCCAAAAGTAATCATTACATAATCACATGTTCTTGTTTTTGGGAATATTCTTCAATCCTTATGCAATGATGAAAATAAATGCATGGCATCTCTACTGTTGTATTATGTGTCATGTAGCATCAATTGGTAGAGGCATTTGCACAATTTTGGCCAAAACTAAAGTTGGTCATGTCTTGAAATTTCACTCCATGGGCCTAACTTTGAACAAGCATAACTATTAGATCAAAATGAATTTGGAGAAGGTTGAGCATAATTTGGAAAGCCCTTAACATGTACTTCAATTCATTAGTTTGGAGTTTCTTCAAAATCATTTGGGAAATTTGTGTAAAACGGGCTTAAAGTTTGAAGAAAACTAGGTTAAAAACACTTAAAATTTCACCAAGTGTTTATGACCTATAACTTTCAAAACTCATATCTCTCAAATGATTGATCTTTTGAAAAAAGTTCCAATGTGAAAAGTTGTTTTATTTTGCAAGATCTACAACTTTCATGTTGGAAGTTTTTTGAGTTGTGTAGGTGAAATTTTGAGATCCGTGAACTAGGTCAAAACACACCAGTTTGACTTTTTGTTGACTTTTTGATCCTTGATGGATTTTCTTGATTTTCTTTGTCCAAATGACTTCAATAATCATATATTGATGATATTGATCCTTAAAAGTCATGGTTTGATCCAAAACCCTAAAAGTCAAAGGTGATCTTGTATAGTTGACTTTTTTCCAAATGAAGTGAAATCTTAGACTTTTGTGATGAATCAAGTTCTCCTCCTCAAATGAATGATATTAATGGAACATATTGAGGTAATATAAGTTCTTGCATCATGTTTTTAGTTATGGAGCCATGTCCTGATTAAAAGTCAACTGTCTAGGTGAATTAGGTCAAAAACCCTAATTTGTAGGTCAGATGAAATTGATGACTGTGGATCTTGAATTGAAGTACAATTCCCATTGAATATTGTCATAGGGATCATTTGAATATGATTGAGCCCTTTGAGTGATTCCATGGAGCTTTTTAGGGTTTCCTAGATGTAGGCCCTGATTTTAGTCCTTGATAAGCTCAAAACCCTAGTCTGGTGACCAGAGCAAAACCCGAGTCCTGATGACTAGTGTCTAATCAACATAGGTGGATAAATGAGTCATTTGAGTCCTATGGTTGTGTTAGAGGTCATTTTCTTATTGATTGATCCTTTGCCTGAGCTTCTTTGTTTTTGAACTCCCTCGACTGAGTGTTAGATAAGCAAGAGACTGCTCTGGGTACTTGCCTTGAGTTGATGAAGTTCCTGGAGGTGTGACAACTCAGGGGGGGTCAAAATTAGGGTATGACAGTAGGGATGATAGTCTTCTTGAGGATGTGTCACTCTCTGGTGATTGATTCTGGTCTTTCGTGCAAGGTACCAAATCTAGCATATGCTTCGTATGCATGTTTGAGTTTTTGATGGCGTAATGATCCATTTTGATGGATATACTACGCTTTTGAGGATGTAATGCTTTTGAAATGATGATTATTATATTCAGAGTGCCACTTGTGCTTTGGTGGGGAGAATGATCAAGTTTATGGAGGCCCACTAATTACTAGAAGTCCTGAGATACCACCATGGGTTGTTATTTGGAAGGTCGTAGTACCAATGATCATTGGATTTATGAATTATTGATGACGCGGATTTTCAAGAGCGCCTATGAAGATTGGGTTGTGGTCTCGCTTGGGAGAAATGATTTGGTCTTACCTTATCTACATCCTTGATTGCTTGGGGATTGTGAGATGGACATGGATCTCTTCGAATGCCCTGAGTATGCTCAACTACTGGGAAGTTATGTGTTTAAACATCTACAAAGGATGACGATGACTCAGGAAACTTTAGTTAGGTCAAGGTGACCGTCATGATTTTCTACCAGCACACAGAAAGGCAATAATTGGATGTCGAAACACTCCTTTGGGTTGCTTTCGAATCAATGTAAAGTCCTGTTTCGTTTTATCTTTTGATTGTTATTCCCCAACGTTTTCAATGCAATGTTTAATAAATAATTAAATCACATTTCGCATACAAAAAAATAGAAAAACAATAAGGAAGGCTTTTTAGTAAAAGACAATTTTATTAATGAACATTTGCCTATGAATAGGCGATTACATAAGGAAGAAATTCCTAAATTAGGTAGTTGTGAAAAGAAAAGGAAAATTAGAATAGTTATAACGACAATGAGAGATGCTCAAATTTTCATTAAACCGATATTTCTATAGTTCCTATATCCTTGATGATCTCAATGCTTTTCTTTTGAAGAGTAGTAGTTTAATTGATTCGTTCGTTGTCCGGGGTGTACATCATTCTTTTCAGACTGTAGTCTCGCGTTCTTGATCCCTAATTTTTTTCTAGATCGCCCTTTCAGGTTTTTAATCTAGCAGTATACCCATTTTTTCCTAAATTGCCCATGTAGGGTTTTCAGTTTAGCGGGTTGTTCGTTTTTTTCATTTATATCCCTATCTTTTTCCTGGACCTTTTCCTTTTATGGTCCACCGGGATGCCCATTGTTTCCTATCCCCTTAGGGTTTTAGATTTAGTAGGTCCTTTCTTATGTGTAGTATTTATTTACGATGTACGGTCCCTCATAATTGAGAGTCTATTTGCCCTTCGGAATCGGAGTGAATTGACATGATTTTCCTTAGTGCCAGGTTAACGATATGGAATTCTCGATGTAGGATCTTCTTGTCATACACTTTCTTGAGCCTCTTTTGGTACAGTCAACCATTGCAAATGGTTGTCAAAAGTTTCTCCTCAATGAGATTAAGTTGGTCAAGTCTCTTCTGGATCTATTCTACTTCTTCGAGCTTGGTATCCATTAGAATTCTCAACGAAGAAATCTCTACCTCGATAGGGAGTACGTCATCCATGTCATAGACAATAGAAAAGGGAGTTTCCCTAGTTGAAGTGTGCACAAAAGTTTGATAGCCAGTTCAATCCTTATACGTTCTCACCATTTGCTGGATGATTTTCTTTATGTTCTTATTAGCCGCTTCAACTGCACCGTTCATCTTCGTCAGATAAAGCGATGAGTTATGATGTTTAATTTTGAATTTTTTGCATAATTCTTTCATCATTTTGCTGTTGAGATTCTTTGCATAAATACGTATCCAAAATATATCGGTATTTATATAGCCAAAAGATATATATATATATATATATATATATATATATATATATATATATATATATATATATATATAAATAATCAAATAGTAAATATGAAGATGAGTAGTATTGTATCAAAGGTTTTGCTTGTCCCACATTTTGGTTTTAACTGTCTTTTTTTAGAGACAAGTTAATATTTTAAGTCCGTAATCTCAAATATGTTTGTCCTGTCCGTTTTATTTTTTTACGGTTGTAAAGATGAATATAAAATTTTGCATTTTTTAAACTTAAAAGGTCAATATTATCTTCTCTATCTCGCTCCATTTTTTTTGGACTACTGCAAAACGAGTATAAATAGGACGGATATACCTATTTGCCACCCCTAAATACATTACCGTTGATATCGCAATTCACGGTCAAAATTATATCCTCATTATTAGCATTTAGCACCTCTATAATGATCTCGTGATTTTCAGGCTAACCGTTACTCTCATGTGGTAGGGTAGGGGTGTTCAAAACCAAACCAACCCAATAAAAACCCGCAAATTAAACCAAACCGAAACCGCAAAAAACCACATTTGGTTCAGATTTATTTGGATTATCTTTTAACAAAACTGCACAGTTCGGTTC
The DNA here is from genome assembly GCF_029867415.1 of Vicia villosa. Classification (NCBI taxonomy): domain Eukaryota; kingdom Viridiplantae; phylum Streptophyta; class Magnoliopsida; order Fabales; family Fabaceae; genus Vicia; species Vicia villosa. Next base: position 179,052,502 of record NC_081183.1, read on the forward strand.
GGTTTGCGATTTGTATTTTATAAACCGAACCAAACCGCATTATGTGACAACCTAACTTTTACTTAACTCACATCCAACCTAAACTTAAACCAATTATACCTTAGCCTTATACAAACAATTTTCTCATCCTTACATATATGATTTCAGTCTCGATCTTCTCAAATCTCTAATAGCATTATCGCGTCTTCTTTGCCACATACATCTTCCCTCTTATTCTCTAATATCTACTCTCTTATATTCTTTCTTTTTCACCTTCTCATTTTTATGCATGTGTTCCCTATTTCAGTTTCGTTTTTATCGCACATCTTTTTCTCTAATCTCTCAACTCATGTCTTTTTCCTTCTTTTTCATATTCACTAATCTCTCGTCTCTTCTATTTTTTTTGTTTCATTATAATAATTTTTATATTATTTTATGGTATTATTTTATGTTTATTATTCCACTTTTTTCTAATTTAATTTTTACATATTAAATGAAAAGTTGTTGTCAAAATATGACGAGTTTTGTTGTTATTTGATAGTGTATGAATATCTAAATACAAAGTTATGTTGTCATCTATATGTGTATATGTATGACTCAATAAAATATTTGTAAAAAACTGAACCAATCAAACCGCATTGATTTGGTTTGATTCAGTTCAGTTATTTTCTAAAAACCAACCGAATCAAACCAAATTGCACGATTTTTTCTCTTGTTGTTCGAATAATTTTTTTCGTCAAAACCGTCCAAACTACACTGCAAACACCCGTATGTTAGGATATGTATCTCATTAGCTTTCATTTTTTATAATCACGTGGAACAGCAACATGTGTCTCTCACGTAACACTTCAATAATAAAGCATAAGCACATATTATAGTTGCATGCTTTTGCAAGGACATATGTGAGACACATGAAATTAATTTTTTTACACTAAGTTATTTTTTATATTTTTTATATGTATGAACAATCTGTTTAAGGGAACTAATATTTTACTCCTTTTATCTTATTTTACTAGTATTTTAGATGTATAGTTGAGCTATTTTATTTTTTAGTATAAAAATTTATTTTTTAATTATATCGTCTAATAAATATAATTTATCAAGTTGGTCAATGGAACCCAAAATATGATTTTTCATTTTAAAATTTTAAGCTGAAAAAAATCTTTAAAAAATTCACTTAGTTTAATTTACATTATGACAAATTTAAATATACATATCTTTATTAGTTAGACAAATAAAAGCAAAAACTACATATTCTCTTCTGAATTAAATTTTTAATTTAATATTTTTAATATTATATTTATGATAAATACATAATAATAATAAAAATATATTAATAAAATATTATTCTTTTTTTATTTATACAATAATTTAAATTTAAGTAAATTTGTCAACCACATTAATTAATTTAAAATAAAGATATAATTATTTAAATCAATTTAAAATTGGTTCTAGCAACATGCTGTCTAAGAATTGATGGTCAAACTAGATTTTTTTTAGTGACCAATTAATCTAAGAGGATCAATCCCACCATCCATTAACGGGGTCCGTTTAAAGTCAGAACAGAGTTTTGTATGGACAGACTAAACACAAGGAGTATATCAATTCCAAATATCAACTTAAGGAATAAAAAGACAAAGGAGGTTGAAATCAAGACAAATAATTGATTAGCCTAATCAATTAGATGTCCCTTGCAATTTAAATTTTAATTATAATTGAATTGTATTTTTGCCTACAAGCAAATCAAATCATAGCATTGATAGAAAGCACACAAAATCTTCAAAATGGTCATCAAATAATCAATTAGGCCTTAAAAATAATCGATTAGAAGGAATGTTTTGGAAAACTTTGGTTTAGATATTTTGTGGCTCAAATCTTCAAGAATTTTGTAGTGTTTTTATATGTCCTAACTATTAGAAGAAACACTATAAATAAGTAATCCTATTCCTTAGTTTTGCATCTTTCTTTTCTCTCTTCTCTTTTTGGTGCTAGATAAAGAAATAATAACAATAGAATATATTGATACTCTTTCTCTCGAAAAATCTAAATGGGAAATTAATATTTTTAATAATGTTGGAGAGAAAAATATTAATATTCACTCATGAATCCATAAATTATTGACACTTTTAAAGTGTAATTTTTAAAATTATTGGACACACATTGATTATTTTTTTGCAAATTGCTTTTTGATTTCGATGTTTTGTTGTCATTTGAACAATGTAATTTCTTTGTTATTTTCATATTGTATTTTTTTAAAAATTATACTAATATCTTAATTTTTTTTAAAATGTCGTATTTCATTCTCGTATGTGTACCACGTAACAGATGCATACTTATACCTCTATTAGATAACTAATACATATGTATTCGGGTTGGAGAACCCTTAGTTCTCTCTATTAATATACCTTGCTTACACAAAAAAAAAAAACTCATATCTATACATCACAATTTATCGGTTTACAGCTGCGACTACTGTCAAAACCATCAGATTTATATTTTTATGTTCTTAATATTTTCAGTTGTTTAATTTTTTATTATTATAATTTGCAAAAAAAAAAAAATAGAAAAAAAGTGAGTTCATCTTAAGAGTGACAAAATGGGATAGATCGAATAGATATATATTTTACAAAAAAGGTAAGAGTTTCTAAAATATTTTTTTACAAAACTCTCTTTTGAGTTATCATAATCATTTATTATTTTTAAATATTATCATGTTATTGATTTTAAATTTATTTTACAATTTAAGAAAGCGGATCGTGAAACGCGAGGAAAGAAAAAACAAAATGAAAATCATTGTTTTATCGTAACTCACTTGTTAATGCACATTCAGCACCATTTCCAAACCAGGTCACGTGTTTATAAAACTGCATTGGATAATACAATCTATTCTGTACATTAGATAAACGCTACATATCTCTTTGTTTTTCATTCCATAACTAGTAAAATAATTGAGAAAGAGGATCGTGAAGCATGAGGAAAGAGAAAGAAAAACAAATGAAAATTATCGTGTTATCATAATAGCAATAGACAATTACTCCCTCCGTTTTTTATTATAAGTCGTTTTAGATTTTTCACACAGATTAAGAAAAATAATAATTGTTGTATAAAAATGAGAAATTATGAAGGTTTTTACAAAATTATCCTTCATTAATGACATGTGGAAGATAAATTTATATAATTGAAAGGAGAGAGAATAATAAATATTTAAGGATATAATAGGAAAAATAGCATTAATTAATCATTGAAATTGTAAAGCGACATATATTTAAATACAATTTTTTTTTTCAAAACAACTTATAATAAAAAACGGAGGAGTACTATTTCAATATCATCATTCGTCTTCATTCCAACAACTAATGCACCATTTCCAAACCAAGTCACATGTTTGCAAAATAATATACCTCTTTGTTTTTCATTCCATAACTAGTAAAATATGCCAAAACAATAAATAGTATCTACTTATTAATTACAAGCTTGAAAAGGAACATTCCAACAACTAATGATCATGCAAGTCCAAAAATATTAGATAATGCCATTCATGCTACTGTTTTATAAATTTATAATTTTAAGAGATTACGATTCTTTTCTTCTGATCCCATCAAATATTTTAAATTACTTTAATTGTTCTATGTGTAATTATTTTTCTGTCACGATAAAAGTTCCATGATTCATAATTTATGGTGTCGGCACACATTATTTCAGACAAGCAGATAAGATAACATATTTTAAAACTCAAGATATGATCTAGGCTATATGTGATCAAAAGCAAAATTTACTAAAAATGTTTATAGAGATAGCTGCTTATGAATAATATTTAATGACAAAATATAATATATAACAAAAATAAAAGGATGGAAAAATCCAACTACTAATTCAAAATCAAATCGAATTAGCATAAGAAAGTGTCGAGAGAATTTAAAAACCAAACAAAAGCGAAAGAAAACAAACATCCAAAAACAAAAGCGAAACACCCAACTAACAGAAACAAAAACCAAGAGTTGCAGCCACACTATAAAGCTTCACCTAACAGAAAATCAATTATACCAGAAAACCGGTGCAACAACATAAATTACTGAGCTCCTTTAAAAAAAAAAAAGGTCACACCTCTTGATTCGTTATTGATTAAGTCACATGATAGGATTCTAATACGAATTTAAAATAAAGCGAGTTAGCCTATAATGTAAGATTTTATTTATAACATCATTTGTTTTATTTACAAGTTTAAAAAGAGAGTTTAGAAATATGTTGATCTCTTAAAACAATAAAAATTTATTTATAGAAGGTCGTGAAGTAGGGGTGTGCAAAAAAATCGGTTATCCATAACCAAATTGATAACTAAATTGTTCCATTTTGTAAAACTCAACTCAAATACTAAAATTTGGATTTGGTTGCCCATTTGTAGTAATGTTGGTAAACGGTACCCATAAGTTTGGTTATTGGGTATCCAATTTTGTTTTTCATTAAATTTGTATGCTTTCTCAGAAAAATAAGCTTTGCATATTTCCGTAAATATTGAAACACTGATTAACACTTCATTTTAAATAAATCTAATTTTAAATAAATCTAATAAAAAAGAAGATGTTTAATTATAGTAAAAAAAATAATAGTATAAATATTCACAAAATTGGTATCTCTTTAAAAATATTCAACCTGCAATACAGATTGACAATAAATCATGGAAAAAAATAGACTGTATTTTTCTCGTAATATTTATTATAATTATTTTTCTGAAAAAATAGATGGTTGGGGGATAAAAAGAAGAGCAAAAAGTCAAAATTGTTATTAGCCTTAAAATCTGACATAAGTATAGTAAAGAAATTTGTCCAAACAAATTTAAACTTACAGCAATAAAATAATGGATAATTAATATTTAAGGTCAAAATTTTATTGAAATAAACGTTAAATTAAATTATATTTATGCTTTATTATGCTTTATGTATCAAATTATAAATTTATTGTAAAAATTATAAACTTTTTATGGTAATATATGAACTATTAAATATAAAATTATATTTTTCTTAATATATATATATATATATATATATATATATATATATATATATATATATATATATATATATATAATAACAAAAAAAAATTTATCCATTCTGTACATTAGATAAAGGCTACGTGCCTCTTTGTTTTTCATTCCATAACCAGTAAGATAATATGGCCAAAACAATAAATAGTATGTACTTAATTATTACAAGCTTGAAAAGGCACCATGTTAGTTATATAATGTTTTCCAGTTGAGATTCCTACATAAAAAATGCTAAAACAAAACGTGAATAAACATCTGCAAACAATTATTTCAATATCATCTTTTGTCTTCATTCCAACAACTAATGCACATGCAAGTCCAAAATTATTAGATAATGTAATTCATGCTATATTTTTATAATTTTAAGAGATTACGATTCTTTTCTTCTGATCCGATCAAATATTTTAATTTACTATAATTGTTTTATGTGTAATTATTTTTCTGTCGGCACACATTATTTTAGGCAATAAGATTAGTTATATATTTTAGGCACCATAAATATATTTTAGGCACACATTATTTACTATAATTGTTTTATGTGTAATTATCAAGTTTAAATTGCGCAATAAGATTAACAATGTGTGGTTCAACGACTTGATGGTATGTTACACTGAGTGGGAGATATTTAAGTGACATTTGCGGTCTTTAAATTTTTGCTCAGACTTTATAATTTTTCTGACTCCGCTACTGTGAGTCACTCATTGATTTTTTAGAGTTAATTTTGGTTAAAAGTAATTTATGTTTGGATATATTTATGTAAAAAGAGTTGAACTACAAATTTCAATCAAAAAATCATATTTAAACTCAAAAGCTACAAAACGTACCTTTAAGTAGAATCAATTCTAATTTAGAAGAACCAAACATCTCAAAATAATTCTCAGACTAACTATACATCTCTTGCTTTTACCTCCTCCAAAAGTCAAACACATACACTTAGTGATGAGATTGAAAAATGATAAATTATTTTCGATGGTGCATAAGGAAAATAATTCAGCTAATAATTCATGGATATTCATCGCCTCTTTTGAAATAAATTATGAATGTTTAAAATATTTGGTGGGTAAATAGCAATGGAGATTTCAACCTTGCTATGTTTGATAATCAGAGGTGACGATTTTTAGTCTATCTAAAGATATTAATCACTAATCGATTCAAAGCTAAATAAGTTTTGTATATTGATTTTCTTGGTGCCAAATTAGGACATACCCCTATTCATAATTTGTTGAACAAATATATATTTTTTGTTAAATTATTGTTTTTCTATTAGATGCATTATGTAATACAACATGGATAATACACAATATATTTTGGTACAGATGCAATATGGGTAGGGGTGTGCAAAATATCCGGTTTTGATGTCCAAATCTATAACCAAACATAAACCACTTTTAAATATCGGGATATAATTGAATGGTTATTAACTGGTTTAGTTATTAATGGTTTGGTTATCCATTTATATAATCTAGATATAATTAAATGGTTATTAACCGGTTAAATTATTTTGGATTCGGTTATAATCCAGTTATTATCCAAATCCAAATATTTTAATACTCAAAATATAAAATTTTTTTTTAAAAAAAATATTTTCGGAAAAAATAATTTTCAAAACTGGATTTTTTTTAAAAACCGGTTATATAATCATAACCAAATTTATAACCGGTTTTATAACCAGTTTTGATTAAAATGTGGTTATGATTATAAATCCAAACCATTTAAATGGTTTTAAAATGGCTATGGTTTGGTTTTTGAAAATAACCAACCATGCACACTCCTAAATATGGGGGACTAGATGTTCCCAAATGTGTGTAGCATTTGGCTTCAGGCCAAGATTTGTGAGTTATTCTGAGCGAGAATCTTGTTGATTCTAAGAAGATTTATTGATGTATCTTTTAGCAATATGTTATTTAGTAATATTTTCTAAAAATAATTAAATAAATATCAAATCAAATCTTTTGGTGGATTTTTTGAAAAGCAAATCAATTTTGCATCTAAATCAAATCTGGTTGTTCTCAAATCTAATGTCCATTGGAGAAAAGCCCAGAACATGGTTTGTTATTTAAGGAGACTCATTCCAACCTTTTAAGACACGAGCTAGAGTTAAATATCTTGAGTGTTATATTTGTTCCTTGAGTCTTTGTAATTGTTTTATTTATGCACCTGTATTGTGCTTATGTTTCGTATCAAATGTATAGAGGTTGTTTGTTTCATTAGAGTTGTAATTCAAAATAGATTTTTATAAGTTTTGAATTGATCAATAGGGTTAGCGGTTTAGAGAAAGTTATAGGGGTTCTCATATTTATGGATAGTCCTAAATAGAAAGACAATGGTAATTAATATTAGGAAGAGGGGCATTGATCAAAGGTTGTTCATTTAAGACACTTTTTACTAATACTATTGAGAGTGGATTTCCTTTCTAGGATTAGAAGCCGTAGGTGACGTTACACCAAACTAGGTTATCTATTCCTTTATGTACTTTATTGTTTAAGATTTAATTCTTAGTGTCTATCAATCTATTTTAAACTACTACATATATTGTCCTAGACACCGTGTCCATCATCTGTCCTACAAAGAACACAATTTCAATTCGCATCAGAGCAGACACCATGTTCTATTTGGGTGATCTCTAGGGAAATTATATTTTGTTCAAATGGAAAATACTAAGGATGAACATGTATAGATTGATAAGCATATATGTACTAAAGCCAAAAAAGCTTGGGAGATCCTCAAGAAGACACATCCATAGTTCGTATATTAAGATTGCATATTAGCACTACCAAATTTAAGATTCATAGGATGGAAGAAGATGAATTCATCTCTGACTTCAACATTTGCCTTTGTGACATAGTTAACACTTCTTTTGTCTTAGGAGAGAATATGTCTGAAGAAAAACTGGTCAGACAATCCTTAGATATCTACCTAAAAAGTTTGATATGAAGGTTATAACTATTGAAGAAGCTCAAGACTTAAGCAACATCAAAGTTGATGAACTCATTGGATATCTAAAAATATTTGAGTTGGCTATAAATGACATGTCTAAAAAAGAAGAAAAAGGTATAGCCTATGTATCCAACACTAAAGAAAATGAAGATCAATGCGAGAAGGATTCTGAAGAAAGTTTGTCTGCTGTTATAGCTCTTATTGGTAGAAATTTTAACAAAGCTTTAAAGAGATTGGACAAAATATGGGGGAAAATGTCGAAGACAAAGTGTTAGACAAATTCAAGAACACTGGTCCTCAATGCAAGAGCAAAGACGAAGACAAACCAAACAAAGGTAAAAGAATACAATGTCATGAATGTGAAAGGTTTGGTCGCATTGAAGCTGAATGTACTACATTTTTAAAGAAACGGAAATAGAGAATGTGAATCACTTGGTATCATTCTGATGATGAGAGCGAAGAAGAAACAATTAATAAGGTGATGAATTTCATTGGAATATATGAACATGGTAGTTGAGTCTAGTGATGAATAAGATGGAAACTATAACTTGATGTTGATGATATTAAAGTATCACAATGATGAGAAAATGAATCAATTAGTTTTTCTAAAATGCGTTTGAATGGTTTTACACTTTGATAATCAATTTCCAATTAAATTAAGAAACCAAAATTGACTAAGACAATTTATCAAACACTTTGTGTACAATAAACACCAAGCTGATTTTTCCTTAGTGTTGTTGATGTACAAATCCAATTGCAAGTTTATAGATTGCAATTATCTTAGCACAAATAGTTTCAAATATTTCAACACCAAAGAAATTATCTACATATGGAAATTGCACTCTAAATGAATTCACAAATTGTAAAGAGAGAGAGAGAGAGAGAGAGACACACACAATAATTTATTTAGGCAGTTCCCCAATCAACCTCGCTATGGGTACGTATGGCTCCAATTCCAAAAGAATTGAGATATTCAATAACCTTTGCAAAAAGTAGATTACAAGAGAGAAATAGAAATTCAAACCCCCCAAATCCAAAATTTGATGTTGATTATATCTTTTTCTCTTCCCTTGATCTTAAGTTGGTTCAAGTGTCCCAAGGTCTTCAATTTAATCCTCCGATTACTGCTACATCTTTGACAAAAAAACCCTTTCTTCAAAGCTTTCACTCGACTGAATCCCAATTGCAAGATCTTATCTCAAAAACCAATTTGATCCTCTGGTTACTGTTACTTCTTTGACAGAAACACCCTTCTTCAAAGCTTTCACTCGAATGAATCCAAATAGAAAGTTCTTGTGCCAAAACCCCCTAACTCAACCTTGGTCTTGGAGAGAAACCCCCTTCTAGTTTTTCAATGAAACCTCCAAAGAATTCTCAACCCAATTTGATTTACAAATCCTTATTTGGACCTTATCACTCTAACTCTAGATGGCACCTAACAAAAATGATTATGTGTAATTGTTGTGTGTATGCATTGAAAGAGGTTGAAGATGATGAAAATCTCTTTCTTTATTCTTTGTTTCATATTTGTAAAAGATGCATGAATGTCTATATATTTGAGTGTGTGTAAGTGAGAAAATAATTGAAAAACCGTACTTAGAAAATTTCACAAGTTGTTAGAAATTTGAACAAGATCTATTAAATTCTAGATCCTTTGTGTTGATATGTGATGTCTATGTGTCAACCTGAAATTCGTATGTGTTGACCTGTGTTGCCTATGTGTCAACCTAAAATTTGTATGTGTTGACTTTTGATGTCTATGTGTCGACCAAAAATACTTAGTATAGGTCAACCTATAAGCTAGATGCGTCGACCTATATTGACTAGTAACTCTGGTTATGAAAAATTCACATCATGTGTCACCCTGTATATGCATGTGTTGACATAAAAACTTAATTTTAACTTATAAAAACATTTCTAGACTAATTTTAAGTGTCCTATGGTTAAAATTCACATTTAAACACATAGAATAAAGTCCAATATACAAAAATACTAACTGTCCTAGTTTTGACATCATTCATAACATCTCTACAACGAAAGTGCTCTCTAAGGGCTAATCCTCGGCGATGAGTAGTGTAACACCCTGGATTTTCGCTTACCCCGCAGGGCTTCCGGCCTACCAAGCATGTCACCAGCTTAATCAATAATCCCCCTAGGTCCGCTTGCCGGCTGCCCAGGAAATATTGTTTTTGCCTCCCACAGGAATCGAACCACGTACCTAGGGGTTAAGTACGCATTCATAGCAATTCCTGCTACCAATTGACCATATAGATTGTATTCTGAATGAATAGATAAAAACAGTCATCTAAAATTTCTTTAAATAAATTCAATCTAATCTATATGTTAAAAATAAAATCCATCTAATTCATACATTAAGATAATTGTAATGAATGGACAACCATCCATCTATAAAATAAAATAAAATAACTTTAGTTTTTTTTTACAATCAATTATTTTATTTTAATATTTTACACAAAAAAAAAGTAAGAGATTTTGAAAGAGTTTCTAAAATAATTTTTTTAAAACGTATAGGAGACAATTTTTGTGTCTTTGTAGTAACTATTTATTACAAACTGTGAAAAGGCACGATGTTAGTATAAAATGTTTTAAAGTTGAGATTTCTACATAAAAATGTTAAAAGAAAACTGGCATAAACATCTGCAAACAATTATTTCAATATCATTTTTTGTCTTCATTCTAGTGCAAGTCCAACTTCCCAGACTCACTTCAAACACACTTACTATGTTTTAGATTGGAGGAATGATATTATTACACTCACATTTACACCTTACACCGTATTTTCATACGGTTTGGTTTTTTAATTTTATTTAATAATTATTTTTTTACTTTTTCTAATATAAATATGTACATGTCATTGGTATATTTTACTTGGTGTATGATGGGTGTAAGAATATTGGTGTATGCATAGCACTCCTCTTTAGAATGAAATGAATTATTGTAAAAAATGTTGCATGCTACTGTATTATATTCCATATAGTAGTACTTATGAATAATAATTGAAAAAGAGTATCGTGAAACGCGAGGAAAGAGAAAGAAAATGAAAATTATAGTTGTATCTTACCAACACTCACTCTAAACACATTATTGTATTAGATAATGTCATTCAGGCTTATTCATTTCGCCATTCTTAGATAATGGTATTCATTCATTCGGTGTATTATATAAAGGCTGCACGCACACCTTTGTTTTTCATTCCATGCTAACTTCTTCTCTTCATCCTTGCTTTCATTGATACAATATGACGTTTCGTTTCTTTCACATTATTACTTTTCTCATGGTCAGTTACAACTTCATAACATCAACCACTTTCATTTTTTCAAATACTTGTTGTGATATTCTATGTCTCTATTTTTGCTTGTTAACAAATGATTACTAATGTTAATATATTCTCAAATGCAGCTTGTGATAGTGGCAACTAATGCTGCAAGATTACCACCTCAACTTTACTCGAAGTCCGTCCTCCCTGGTCAGTGCCATACTCTAAAATTAAAATTATGCATATATAATATCTTTAACCTCTCTTTACTTTAATGTATAGATGTAATTTTTTTTTCATATATTTAAAATTATTTACTTTTAGAATTTAATTCAACGCTTAAATAGGCATAGATATTGGAGTCAAAAAGAGCTACTCTGATGGAAGTGAAGCTGATATAAATTTCGGAGAAGTCCCTAATGTATTTACTTATCATAATGCTGCGAGTGAAGCTAATAAAATTTCCGGAGAATTACCTAATGTTTTCCAATACCATCACGATGCAAGTAAGCCAAATGTGAATTCCAAAGAATTTCCTAATGTGTTCAAATACACTTATGATGCAAGTGAGCCTGATGTGAATTCTGGAGAATTATCTAATGTGTTCACATACCCTAAAGCTGCAAGTGAGTTTGATGTGAATTCCAGAGAATTGCCTAATGTGTTCACTTACACTCATGCTACAAGTGAGCCTGGTTTGAATTCAGGAGAATTCCCTAATGCGTTCCGCTACACTCATGCTGCAAGTGAACATGATGTGAATTCCAGAGAATTGCCTAATGTGTTCAAATACACTAAAACCGCAACTAAGCCTAATGCAAATTCTGGAGAATTACCTAATGTGTTCCAATACCATCATGTTAAGTCTGGTGTGAATTCAGGAGAATTGCCTAATGTGTTCAAATACACTCATGCTGCAAGTAAGCCTGATGTGAATTCCAAAGAATTCCCTAATGTGTTCAAATACACTCATCCTGCAAGTGAGCCTGATGTGAATTCCAGAGAATTTCCTAATGTGTTCAAGTACACTCAAGCTGCAAATAAGCCTAATATAAATTCAGGAGAATTACCTAATGTGTTCAAATACACTCATGCTACAAGTGAGTCTGGTGTGAATTCTGAAGAATTGCCTAATGTGTTCAAATACACTCAAACTGCAAGTAAGCCTGATGTGAATTCTAAAGAATTCCCTAATGCGTTCCAATACACTCATCCTGCAAGTGAGCCTGATGTGAATCCCAGAGAATTGCCTAATGTGTTCAAATACACTCAAGCTGCGAGTAACCCTATTGTAAATTTTGGAGAATTACCTAATGTGTTCCAATACCATCATGCTGCAAGTGAGCCCGATGTGAATTCCGGAGAATTGCCTAATGTGTTCAAATATACTCAAGCTGCAAGTAAGCCTAATGTAAATCCCAGAGAATTCCCTAATGGGTTCCAATACACTCATGCTGCAAGTGAGTCAGAAGTGAATTCTAGAGAATTACCTAATGTGTTCAAATACACTAGCGCTGCAAGTGAGCCTGATGTGCATTCCGGAGAATTACCAAATGTGTTCAAATAATACACTCATGCTTCAGCCTGATATGAATTTCAAAGAATTATCTAATGTGTTTTCAAATACCGCCATGCTGCAAGGGTTGCTAAGTAGAACCATTTTCTTCATTTACACAGTTAGGTGTGAATGGTTTGCTATGATGTATTTTTACTAGTGTGATATTTGTTTTACTTTGATGTATTTTCTATGATGTATTATATGTGTGCTAAATAAAGTTGCTTTCCTGTTATGGCTCAATGTTATGGCTCACTGCAACATAAATAAATGTTATGTCTCTATCTGTCACACCTCTTATTCAACATTAAAAATTAATGAACACACTACAATAAATAACACTTTTTATGACAAAGCTTTTATCTCCAACATGTTAAAAACCGATAGGATATGTCCTGGGAGCGCAATGTCTTATTTTTTTAAGAAGATAAACAACATGTGACGTTGGTGTTATAAAAAACTAATGTGTCGTACATGTCGGTAACATTAATGGACAGGGGAGAAGTATTTCACCTTTCATCCAATGCACCCTCACGGGATCATGCATTCACGCGATAACTTAAGTTTCACTCATCAAATGGTTGAAGTAATTTCATATTTTTTCATGGTTACTTAATTGACAAATGATATGTACGTTGGTTGGGTAGCAGACCACTTAGTAAGTTTATACAGATAAGTGCATGTTCATTGTTGTAATTATAAATCATTTCATTAATCTTAAATCAATTTTTACTTAACTAAAGCTACATGTTTATGGTGTTTCTACATGATTGTGGCATTGACTTTGATGATCATGATCAGCCTGTCAAATTGTTCGAGTGCAAATGTGGCAGTAAGTTCTGCAAGCATATGTGCATATTTTATCGGTACTTCCCTCAATATGGTATAATAAACTATATTCTTGAGTAACTTTCATAATTTTTTATTTGCTTTGCTTTTCAGATAAGGCTCTTGAGCCCGCTCGAGTAACTGGAGTGGTTTTGGCCATCAATTACCAACGAGAAGGGAGAATGATTCATACGAAGGGGCGGAGCCAAGGCCCAGCTAGCCCGGGCAGGCGCCCGGGCTCATCCCCTATTTTCTTTGTACTCTTTCAATTTAATAGTCGATTTTTAGACAAAATTGGGGGCAAAATTAGGGGCAAATTTAGTAAAAATAGGGTGTGAAAATTAAAATAGATGAATAATCAATGATGTAAAGTTTTTGCCCAGACTGCCTAAAATTCCTGGCTTCGCCACTATGAGGTGTAATTGTGTAATTGTTATATCATTTCCATGATCTCTAAAAGGATGTACGTTGAGAGGAGAAGATTCAAAGGGATCACAAAAAAGAAGGTGATGTTCCTTAACTTTTTAAGTTGTATGTGGAAAGAATCAAATCCTTCATACAAAATCGTACCTATCTCCTTAAATTCATTTTTTTTGTATTTGTTTTCTTTTTCTTACGTGTTGTTGTATCATCTGATTTCATATGTGTCTAATTTAAGCTCTTTTCAATAGCTAAGAATTGGCAGTGATATTTGTTTTGTTGGCTGCACCTTTTGAGATGTGTCTAATTTAAGCTCTTTTCAATAGCTAAGAATTGGCAGTGATATTTGTTTAGTTGGCTGCACCTTTTGAGATGTGTCTAATTTAAGCTTTTTTCAATAGCTAAGAATTGGCAGTGATATTTGTTTAGTTGGCAGTGATATTTGTCTAATTTAAGCTTTTTACATGTCGTTGGATCACAAAAATGACTCGTATAGATATATATGCAAATCTTGAAATAGGGGCATTGTTTTATCTAATGCAATTACGTGAAAGTGAATTTATCATGAAATTAATATATATGTTATGGAAATGAATTTTCCCTTTTATCAAATTCATAATGTGAATGGAAATTTTTTTGTTGGTACTCATTTGTTTCAATTTTGTCTTTAATACTCATTTATAATTTTGTTTTTAAATTTAATTTAATTTTTAATATTCCTTTATTTTTATTATTATTATAATACTCATTCATAATTTGAAAAAAATTGTATGTTCAATCTTTCTTTTCAGTTTCATATTGAATCTAAAATTGTATGTTCAATCTTTCTTTTCAGTTTCATATTGAATCTAAATTTAACTTCTTTTATTTTGTGATGATAATAACTATATATAGAACAAACTAATATATTCATTTTCTTGAAGTTATTATATATTCAATTGAATGGCTAAGAATGTAAGAGAAATTAGTAGGAGAGGTGAAAAAGCAAACATAAATCATTAAAATTAATGACAATTACCCAATTTAAAACAATATTGATAAAATATGTTTGTATTTACTTTAAATTTATGTTTTGTTTTTATAAATAATTAATTATTTTGATAAAATAATTTTGTTTTTCTTATTAACATTTTTATTAAATTTTAAAAACAAAAGTGTGCGTACCACACCAGTATCTGTGCCAATACATAAGTAACACATCAGTATCGTGCAAGCGTAAAGATAACCATACCAAAATCCATGCAAACACACATTTTTTTTTACAATTAAAAATAATGTATTAACCCAAACACGATAAAATACTTTTATGTAAAATTTAATTCTTTTATATCATTCTCTTTTTACGTAAAATTTAATAAATACGACATTAAATTTAATTCTTTTACATCAATCTCTTTTTTACAACATATATGTTTAATAATTTTTCTTTAAAATATTTATTTTTAAAAAGATAAACATTCATCTTCCATCCCATTTTTTTCTTTTATCAATTTATATTTTGATATTTTTTAATTTGTTTAAAATTCCATAATAAATTGGTGACAATTCCACGATCTACACCAGTACCTGTGTGTACGCATGGGTAACACACCAGTACCGTGCGAACGCACGGGTAACCATACCAAAATTCGTACAAACGCACGAGTTAGATATATGGAAAGTTATTTTTCTACTTATTTTCAACTAATTTTAATTTTTAGTATTTATTTGTCTCATTTATTAAACTTTATAAATCTTGTTATTATTATAACTCTATCAATCTTAAAAAAAATAACTCTTTCTCCTATATTTTACAATTGTTTTTTTATAAAGTTTGTATTTAATAATTTTTCTTAACCATAGAAGTTTTTAAAAACTTATACAATTATCTTGCATTCTATTCTTTTTCTTTTTTCCAATAAAATTTTGATATTTTTAAATTTATTTGAATTCTCATGATAAACCTGTGACATATCCGCGGTCCACAGTCCACATTAGAACCCGTGCGGATGCACGAGTTTCTCACTAGTTCTATATAATGAATTAAGACGACAATGCATAAAGAGTACAAGAGCTAAACAATTAAATAGAGGTAGAACCTCACTTTATTGTGATATACCGGAGATAGAGCAATCAGGAAATTATGGTTGTAATCAACGAAGTAGAAAAAGTTATAAAAGAAAACTTATCCAAGAAAAAAGGCCTATAAAAATACTAGAAAAAAGTATTTTAGAAAGAGAAAACAAACACCTAAAAAATATGGTCCAAAAGGAAAGAAGAAATGTGCATGTTGGATATGCAATGTAAAAGGTCATTGTGCCAATGAATGTCCGACAAAAAAGGAAAAAGACCTTAAGGAAAAATCAAAACTAATAAAGAAAGTATATAAAATAAATAATTTAGAACCTCTAGAAGAAGAGATAAGTGATTCTGATTGTAGTGTATATGAATATATAGAAGATGAATTATCTTTAGAAGAAATAGAATCTGAATAGTACATATATCAAAATTAAAATTGAAAAAGAAAACAAAGAAACTGAAGCATATATAGATACAAGAGTAAGTATTTCTATAGCAACCAGAGCATTATTTAGTGAATGGAAAAGATTGGGAAAACCATTAAAGATTCAAATAGCATATGGCTCAATACATCCACTAAATTGGGTAGCTACAAGAATTACTTTAAATATTCAAAGTAAACTATTTTTAGTACCTACAATATACCAACAAGAAACAGGATTAGATATGAATATGATAATTGGAAATAATTTCTTAAGATTATATGCACCCTTTTGCCAATACTTAGAGTATATATCAGTTAAGGCTCCATATATTAAAGGAAAACAATTAAAGAAAATAATAGATATTCCTATTATTCATTCATCTCAAATAATTTATTCAAGAAAACAATCAGAGCTCTCCAGGCAAAACGTGGTGAAATTATGGATTTAGTTTGTAGAAAAATGTGTTATACATTAATTAATTTAGAACCCGGAAGAAAAATACCAGCGCATATTGAAGAGCTATTAAATAAAGTGTGTAGTGAAAATCCACTGTATCCTACCATTAATAATAAAAGGGAAATGCTAACAAGTGCCCCAAGGGCATTCTTTAATAGCTTTAAAAAGTAAGTTTTTCTTGGAAATATGCGTAATTAATGCATCGAAAATTGAAATGGTGAACTTTTGAAAGAATATTTTCTTTATTTAGAATGCTTAAAGAGTGCCCCTGGGGCACTCGTTAGCATGACCCATAATAAAAATATGGAATTAGTTGAAATAAAACCAAAAGATCCAAAATACCATTCATCAACTTATTAAAAGAGTTATTTGTCATAAAATACAACTAAAATGGAACATTTACGGTGGCTCTCATATTACCAAAACTACTGGTTGCATTCTAAACACACGCAATAACAGGGGGCACACAATAACTAGGGAAAGCAAAGAAACACATTTGTTTTACAACTTTGAGAGAGAGTCCAACTCAACAACTCCTTCACTAAAATGTCTTTTGAAGGCATCCATATAGATCTCTTGCAAACAAGTAAAAAGCACCAAAGATCCATCAACTTGAGAATTAGGAATAATGAATGTTTCTCCTTCAAGTAAAGTATGAATTCCCGGTATCATATAAACCTCCTTTCCCCATCCAAAATCAAATTTGGTAAATGATAACATCATCCAACTAACTGCTCCTAAATTAGGATTCCGAAAAAATGGCGGCAAAGTGTACCGACGCATCATAGTCCGATCATAGTCTTTCTTAAGATAATCACTCAACGTCAATCTCACATACTTATCATTCACCTTCTCAATTGCTTCCCTTATCCTACGTGAAGCATATCCTAATGGCTTGGACATCAAATCACCTGCAAGACTAGTAGCCACCACATTCACAATCGCATTTCCGAAATACTTTTTTGGTAAACTAGGTTTCACACGACTTCTAAAATCAACAACGAAACCGAATACGGTTGGTTGGTCAATTTTAAGCCCTCTAGCTTTACATGCACTCCTCCAAACATGGCCAGTTATCGTTTCAAAAACTGTATAACTTCGTTCATTACTAGATTTATTCCAACTCTCATTCGATATTTTTGTCAACCTTTCAATTTGTGCTTTACTTACTTGGATTATAGCAACCGTTGTTTTATTCTTTCTTTCTTCATCTTTACTATCTGAATTTTCCAACAAAAGCGGAGGTTTAACAAACTTCCACTCCTTTACACCATTGTATGGTTCCTTATTATATAAGATGTTTCTATCAAGGAACGGAACCCTTTTTAAAGATTCTCCGCGTGCTACCCGAGCCCACTCATCAATGAAATGTATCCCACTTTGTCCATCAGCAATTGCATGTGACATTGACAAACTAATGCTAATGTCACCGCTTTCGAAATTCGTGAGTTGGACAAATAACAAAGGACGATCTTGAATTGGGACTGTGTAGTCAATGTGTGGGTAAAGGTAACTACAATAATTGTCTGAAGAAGAAAAGTCACCAAGATCAGGTAATGTTGAAGAGGCCGATTCTGCTTCAATGAACTGAACACCCTTTGCGTTGCATTCTAGTTCAAAACGAGTATTGCCTTTCGATCGTAAACGACCAGCCAATGGATAAAAATGTACGAGGACTCTACTTAGTGAGTCTTTCAAAGTGGTGGCAATTTTAGTAGAGGGATTAAGCCAATTTTGTGGTGGACGGTAATAGAGAAGAAGGGAAACGTACAATGTGATATCAAGTTGATCAAATTCAGTTAATGGTAAACAACCATTCCATGTTGGTTCCATTGGTATCACAGTGTAACAACCTTTCAATGTTATTGATGATGATGATGACGACGACATGATGGATTTAAAGTTTATATCAAGGGGTTTGTTATTTTGGTGTGTGAATTTACAAGTTCAGATGAAGTATCTTTTATACGTGTTATATGAAGTCAAACTATGTCTGGTTATATCTCCCGCTTAACCCAACTGCAGTTGCTTAACCACTATAGTAATTTTAAAATATTTGAGAGTTGAGTTCAATTGGAAGTAGGGGTGTAAGCGGATTAGAAAAAACCAATTAAACCGACAATCCAAACCAAACCAAACCGAAATAAAACCGATTGTTTATGGTTTGGTTCTAAAACCGAACCGAACCAATAAAAACCGATGTGGTTTGGTTCGGTTCTCGGTTTTAGTTTTTAGGAACCGCCAAACCGATGAACCGAACCAATAGAAATAATTACGC
This sequence comes from Vicia villosa, assembly GCF_029867415.1. NCBI lineage: Eukaryota > Viridiplantae > Streptophyta > Magnoliopsida > Fabales > Fabaceae > Vicia > Vicia villosa. The sequence goes on from NC_081183.1 coordinate 179,071,756, forward strand.
TCTAAATTCTTTATTCCACCCTTCATTAAGCTCAAATTTTGTACCTTTCCAACTATTCTCCATCTTTGTTTTTACTTTCTTCCTTTAAGCAATACACGCATTTAGAACTAAACTCTAAAACATATACAGTAAAAATCATAAGTCACAAAAACTTGCTTTCACTAAACTACTTCTCTAGTTGTCTATCTCAAATGTTGCTCTCACTATCGCCACTATGATATGTTATGGTATCCTTCTTCGAGTTCAAATTCTCTTCATTAATTTTCATATTTGTTTTTACCTTTCTGATTTCTTCTTCAACAAAACTCCTTCAAGTCTTGTTACACAATAGTTTTTTTTGTGTATTTAAGGTGGAAACATGTTAATTAATGAGTGTTTTTCTGTGTTCTATTTGTTAAACTTTCAAATCTATTTCCAACATTCCGATGTCAAGATTCAACTTTTATAGTGAATTTATTTCATTATTCAATGAAAGTATGTCATTGTTTCATATATGAATTTAAGCACAACTTGTAAGTTGCTTGAAAAATTAGAGCATGAAATAAATGACATGAAATGTATTATTTTAAAAAATAATAGCATAAAATATACCGAAAAATACAATATTGGAAAATACATTGATGAATATAATGTTTGAAAAAAATATTAAAAACCGATTAACCGAACCAACCCAAACCGAACCAAACCGATTAGTTTGGTTCGGTTCTATTTTTGAAAAATTTTAAAAACCGAACCAAACCAATCCGATGAAGATATTATTGGTTCGGACTTTTTTTGGACCAAAAACCGGTCCAAACCGATCCGATTACACCCCTAATTGGAAGGTGAAGACAACTACCATAGACAAAAAATGCCGCTAATATATATAAAAGACAAATTATATATGACTGTCGACAACTTGCTTGGGACAGCTTCGTAGTTTTAAACAAAAATATTTTCACTGCATCATATGTGATATACTACGTTCCAATGCATCACATGTGATACCATATCCACGTTCCTAGTTTTGAACCATAGTAGTAATATTTTACTAATAACAAGATAAATTACATTTCTATTTCCTCCACCGTCTAGCAAGCGGTCGCAGTATGTCCTATATGGCAGCGTGTTTGTCTTTGTGAAGAATTCCTCCTACCAAGCTGTCTAGTAAGCTGTCACAATGTAAATTATAGCAATGCTACGTTGACACTATTTCTTACACATATTTCTTACACCATATACATTTTGCAAATATAGTGAACATAATTCCTACCACATACATATTTGTTAAACCACATTATGTATTATATAGTGAACAGTAATATTTAATAAAATAATAATGTTTATAAAATAAATATATATTTTTTAAAATAATATTTTAAATTTATTTTATAACATAAATATATGGTTATGAGTTTACTATTGATTTAACTAGGGGTGGCAAAACGGGCCGCCCGCCCAGCCCGCCTGCCGCCCGCCCCCTCTTATGCCCGCCAAAAAACGAGCGGGGCGAGCATGCCTGCCAAGTAAAATGGACATCAAAATCATGTCCCCACCAAGATGGCGGGTTGGCGGGCGGCGGGCTTACCCGCCTATTTTTATTTATATTTTTTTAATAGATTAATATGGTTTTTTTACCTTTTAATTAAACTTTTCACTTATTTTTTAAAACAAATTTTTATAAAAGTAATTTTTTAACAAATTTACTCTAAAAAATATTACATATATTTATAAATAAATGTATAAAATAAACCATCAATAATTGAAATTACTAGAATTAACTAAAAAAAGAGTGAGTTTTGGAGGAGGAGAGGGTTTTGACGAGCGTCGGGCTTTGGCGGGCAGCGAGCCTAAAATCCCAACCCAACCCGCCAAATTTTGGCGGGTGCGCGGGCGGCCCGGCGGGCCCCGACCCGTTTTGCCACCCCTAGATTTAACCACAAAAATATACGCTATTAACCAACTATTTTACTTATAATTTATTAATCAATTTCACTACTTCATTAACCAATCAATTACATGGTATTAACCATATTCGACACTAATTTATATATATCAACCAACTTTTATATTCCATTAACCAACTTTATTTTATTATTTAATACTATCTCCGGTTTCATTTATAAGAAAAAAATTCCCTTTTTACATACATTGATTAAAAATTATCTAGACAATATGTAGTCCAGATACATTATTTATTCAATGTATCTAAAAAGAAATTTATTTTTATGAATGAGACCTGAGGGAGTATATTTATGTTTGAGAATTAATTAACCAGTTTATAAACATTATTAATTAATTTTATTCTTAGTATTAACCAAAGTTAGTTTATCACGTAAAATTATCTTTTTAAGTGAGAATATATATCAACCAAACTCTGAATGTATTAACCAAGTTATAACACTCAATTAACAAACTTGCATTTCCCAGTCAAGACACTAATAACCAAACTATGAACTATATTAACCAACTTATAGTACTCAATTAACCAACTTTTATTTTTCAGTTAAGAATACTTTTTATTGACAAAATATCCATTAACCAAACTACAAACTATATTAACCAAGATTTTACACCCTATTAACCAAAATTATTTTGGAGAGAGAAAAACATAAAGAAAAGGTCAAACTTATGTATGTCACGGTGAATAGTGACATACGGTGTAGTGTAGGAATTTGGTGTCAAAATTTCAGTTCTCTATAAATTATTTTCTAAAAAATCTTATTGAGTTTTAATTTTTAACTTGTAAAAATGGTGTGTTCGCACGGGGATTAGTAGGATACGTGAATTTATTCTAAAAATATAATAAAAATAAAACAAAAGAAAATTTAAAAGTTTCAACCAAAAAAGAATTATTATTTTTAAAAGACCAGCTGTGTCATTTGATTTCCGTTTTTTCGGCTAATTGTATGTATTTTAGCACCTTATGTGTTAGCATCATGTGAATGTTAATAATAGTTTAGAAGAGAAAAAAATGTATTTTATCAATTTTTAAGAGGTTTTATTTAACTATAAATGAAACCTAAAATATGTCCATGAATTCCTTTTTTACTATAACTTAATCATAAAAAAGTGTGAGGTCTTGTGTTGTTGACCGTTTTGTACGTCCTTAAAAATAGCTTTGAAAGTAAGTTGCAGTGGGCTTTATGGTGTCGTTACAAAAGTTGTAAGGTTGTTACATCGACCTGTTGAGTTGACATTGATTTTGATACACTTAGTGCATGTAGTCTCCCAATAAATAGGTTAAGCTCATCGAGTGTAACTAACTTTGTTAAGATTTCAATAATTTAATAATTGTCCCCTCTCTCTCTCTCTCTCTCTCTCTCTCTCTCTCTCTCTTCAATGATGAAAAATTCTTATTTTTCTATACATTTATATCATTCATAAAATTAGATCGGACACACTTTGGTCATGATCCCATGTAGATGAATGGAGTAGATTAAGGGATAGCTTCATTAAATTCGTATCTAATCATTGAGTTTCTTAAGTTATTTTACGCGTGGCCCTAAGTACATGGGTCAGGGTGTGGCCCTGGTCACATTCCTTATATAATTGTCTTAAGTGATAGTTATGAGTTTGGAGGAAGTTCTTTTGAGAACGGAGACGACCCTCTCATCCCCTTGAGGGAAATAAGGAGAGGGATGTTCGTACTCCAGCTTATATGGAAGCAATCGCTTGCCTAGCTTCTACTCCCCAATCCTACAATAATCTGGAAGAGGCCCTCGCATCCTAGAACGAACGAAGAACCCTGTACTTTACTAATTTTTCAAGGCGGCAAGTTTTCGAGATCCTACTTATGAACAAATTAGGGACCACCTCATTTTTAGGAATAATAACCATTTTCTAAATGATGTTATCTTTTACGTGACAATGGAGGAGTAAGTATGAGTTAAATATCTATGAACAAACTGATCCCAGGAAAACATGTCAAAACTCTAGGAAGAGTTGGAGCAATACTAGAATAAATAGAATAAATCAAGCTCCTTTTCTTAGTGATGGAAATTCCTTTGGAGAAGACGGATATGAGAAAGTGTTGGCATGTGACTTCATACATAATTATTTATTAAAAATGAATCTTTTTTACATTTTTTGTTATAAATAAAAAATATTTGATTATGTGATATTAAATTACAATTAATTTTTAATAAAATTAACATTAAAATTTTCTTTGTTACCAAAAAATAATATGAATTTATTGTATTTTTTATTTATATTTGTTAAAAATGGTTAAAATAAATCACATTTAAAATTTCTCTCCAACTTTATATTCGGATGCAACTCTTTGTCCAAATAAAATATTAGAGATCTAAGTGATGTTATAAGAGATTTAGATCATCGACAAGTAAAGGATTGATGACAAAAGAAGAAGGATATTATGTAAATTAATAATTTCTATTATATTATAGTTGTTGAGAATCAAGTGTGAGGAAGAAGTTTCACATTGGTTAGAAAAGGAAAGAATGAACACATTATAAGTGAGAGAGCTCACACACCTATCACCTTAAGGTTTTAGTTGGACAAGTGGTGTGTCTTTCATAAAGTGTGTCCCAAATGTAAAATGATCCCTTGTTAACCCCCCTGATTGTTGCCTCTAACAGTGGTGTCATGAACCTTTGAGTCGAGAAAGGGACTGACTTGCTTGTAGTTGAAGAAAGTCAACAGATACAAGTGAATGTGAAAGAGTTTTCACATGAGGGGGAGCATTGTAGACTCACACTTGAGATGGAGTGTTGAGAATGAAATGTGAGGAAGAAGTCCCACATTTGTTAGAAAAGGAAAGAATGAACATTTTATAAGTGAGAGAACCCACACACCTGTCACCTTAAGGTTATAGGTGGACAAATGATGTGTCTCTCACAAAATGTGTCCCAAATATAAAACGCTTCCTCATTGATCCCCCGAAGTGTCGCCAACAATAGTAAATTAATAGTAGTGAACATGCTTATATTAAATTATTTGAAAGATTTTTATTCACTTTTCAAATTAATGTTATTGAATATGTATCATGTATATTTTGAAATTTTATTGAAAAATCTTTTACTCTAAAGTATGACTATTTTGAAGATATTTATTCAATATTAGATTATTTAAAAAATTATTAATTAAAAACAATCTCACTTTTTTTTTTGGAATATTTTATACCCTTTTATATTAATTTTAAATTTATAGAAGCAAATTATACTAACTTTTAAATTTATAATTTAGAAATTCTTAAGTGTATCTACTATGCTATTAAACAGAAAATTAACTCACTAATAATAATTATATATATATATATATATATATATATATATATATATATATATATATATATATATATATATATATATATATAATATAATATAAAAAAAATTGACTCTACTTTTCCCACAACAACCCACGTTGCTTCTCCCTAATAATGACACTGTCTTCATTCCATTCCTCTTTTCCTTCTTTTGTTTTCCTCCCCCAATCACTTCTGTAACGTTTGCTCGAAATTGATGTGTATTCATTCCATTCCTCTTTCCCTTCATTTGCAATCACTTCTGTAACCCCAACCTTTTCTATTTTCTTTATTCATTATGATTATTTATTATTCCATCATCGGTTTCTGAATTATGGGTTAATCTATTTATATTGATTTGTAGATACGTGAATCATGATCTTTGCAGGTTATAGTTTTACAGGTATTGCTTTTTAATTTCGTTTTTATGTTATAATTTTACTTGCTTTTTAATTTCCTTTTTATGTTATAATTTCACAGGTATTTCGTTTTAATTTTCTACGATTGTAGAACAATTATTTATTGACTAATTTTAATTATTATATAACTTTTATAATTTCTGATCAAGAATTATGATAGTTTGTCAATTCCAGAATAGTTCTGATGTTTCATTGAATTCAACTTTTCTCAATTCTAGAACAACTCTAATGTTTGCTTGAATTCATTGAATTGAATTTCGGAACATTTACAAGAGAATACATCGTATAAATCACCTAAATAGTGTCATATACATAATCAAAATAAAGTACATCAATATAATAAAAATACAGTCATCAAAATAGTCAGCACGATCACTACTGTTTGTGCCAGACGACATCCTCCTCCACTCCTATGCCTCTGACCGTGCATCGACCATGTCGTCTGCTGGCTACTCCGCCTCTACCGTCAAGTGGTCCACCTGTCCTAGGACGATGTCGACGATACAAAATTGCCCCATCTGCCACCCCCATGGTACCATCCAGTATACGCTTGTGATCAGACCTCTCAGGGAAAAAGCCACTAGCAATGCCTGCCCGCGCCATATCAAGTTTTTCACGACAGCGTGGAAGAAAATCCAGCATTCTAAAAACCTATTTTTGGTGGCTTGATCGTCTATTTTACACATCAAAAAATACATACATTGTGTTTAAACTATATTTCTAAAACTACCTAATGATTTCTACACCTAAAATTGTATTCAAACTCTGATACGGGAAATAAATAAAAATAACTAGAAAACTTACCGTTTAAATTGAGTTTTGAACGAGTTGGAATGTGTTGATTGGTGATGTTGATGTTCACTGTCGAACTCGAAAGAAAACAATGAAGTTAGGTGGAAGTTTGATTTTTGGAGGTTGAGAGAGATTGAGGGAGTAGATTAGATGAAAGTGTGAGAACAAGGGAAGAGAAGAGTCTGGCGCGAGTTTAACATCAAATTGTTGTGTAGATGCATAACTAGAAGAATTATGTAGATGCACCTACGAAATAAATGACGTTTGTAAAAAAAAATCGTAGATACATCTACAAAAATATGAGCATTTATGACAATACGCATGGTGCATAAGAAGCCTAATGATTGAATTAAGAGTTTCTAAAAAATAATAATAATTTATTTCAAACGAGATGTCCTTGATGTAGTTTGGTTAATTCCGAAGTTATTATTTTTTGTAAAACGAAAAGACTGAGAGTTTCCTATATATTCTTTTAGAAGTGCAACACTTTTGAAAACGAACTAGATATATTTTTAAATAAACATATCAACTAAGTTGATGTGGGTAAATTGAGTTAAATAAATAAATAAATAAAGATAAAATATATACTACGCTCTCAATACTGTTTTTTATGCATGTAGTACTAGTTAATTTAATTTATATTGTTGCCTTTCCAATGTCAAATATTAGAAATAATGTCAATAGATAACAAATGTTTACCTACAAAATACCATTAATGAACTTATTAAAAGAGTTATTTGTCATGAAATACAAGTAAAATTGAACATTTATGATGGCTCTAATATTACAAAACTACTAGTTGCATTCTAAACACACGCAATAACAGGGGGCACACAATAACTGGGGAAAGCAAAGAAACACATTTGTTTTACAACTTTGAGAATGAGTCCAGCTCAACAACACCTTCATTAAAATGTCTTTTGAAGGCATTCATATAGATCTCTTGCAAACAAATAAAAAGCACCAAAGATCCATCAACTTGAGAATTAGGAATAATATATATTTCTCCTTCAAGTATAGTATGTATTCCCGGTATCATATAAACCTCCTTCCCCCATCCAAAATCAAATTTGGTAAATGACAACATCATCCAACTAACTGCTCCTAAATTAGGATTCCGATAAAATGGCACGGTGTACCCACTCATCATAGTCCGATCATAGTCTCTCTTAAGATAATCACTCAACGTCAATCTCACATACTCATCATTCACCTTCTCAATTGCTTCCTTTATCCTACTCGAAGCATATCCTAATGGCTTGGACATCAAATCACCTGCAAGACTAGTAGCCACCACATTCACAATTGCATTTCCGAAATACTTTTTTGGTAAATTAGGTTTCACACGACTTCTGAAATCAACAACGACACCGAATACGGTTGGTTGGTCAAATTTAAGCCCTCTAGCTTTACATGCACTCCTCCAAACATGACCAGTTACCGTTTCATAGACTGTATAACTTCGTTCATTACTAGATTTATTCCAACTCTCATTCGATATTTTTCTCAACCTTTCAATTTGTGCTTTACTTACTTGGATTATAGCAACCGTTGTTTTATTCTTTCTTTCTTCTTCTTTACCATCTGAATTTTCCAACAAAAGCGGAGGTTTAGCAAACTTCCACTCCTTTACACCATTGTATGGTTCCTTATTATATAAGATGTTTCTATCAAGAAATGGAACCCTTTTTAAAGATTCTTCACGTGCTACCCGAGCCCACTCATCAATGAAATGTACCGCACTTTGTCCATCAACAATCACATGTGACAATAACAAACTAATGCTAATGTCACCGCATTTGAAATTCGTGAGTTGGACAAATAACAAAGGACGATCTTGAATTGGGACCGTGTAGTCAATGTGTGGGAAAAGGTAACTACAATAATTGTCTGAAGAAGAAAAGTCACCAAGATCAGGTAATGTTGAAGAGGCCGATTCTGCTTCAATGAACTGAACACCCTTTGCGTTGCATTCTAGTTCAAAACGAGTATTGTCTTTCGACCTTAAACGACCAGCAAATGGATAAAAATGTACAAGAACTCTACTTAAAGAGTCTTTCAAAGTGGTGGCAATTTTAGTAGGGGGGTTAAGCCAATTTTGTGGTGGGCGGTAATAGAGAAGAAGGGGAGTGTACATTGTGATTCCAAGTTGATCAAATTCCGTTAATGGTAAACAACCATTCCATGTTGGTTCCATTGGTGTCACAGTGGAACAACCTTTCAATGTTATTGATGATGAGGATGACATGATGGATTTAAAGTTTATATCACAAGGGGTTTGTTATTTTGGTTTGTGAATTTACAAGTTCAGATGAAGTATCTTATATATGAGTTTGGAGAGCTACATATTTTGAAAAGATAGAGAAAAATAAAAATTCTAATTTTTAAAATTTAAAATAGAAGATAAAGAAACATACCACGTGTTACATGAAGTCAAACTATGTCTGGTTATATCTCCCGCTTAACCCAACTGCAGTTGCTTAACCACTATAGCAATTTTAAAATATTTGAGAGTTGAGTTCAATTGGAAGGTGAAGACAACAACCATAGACAAAAAATGCCGCTAATATATATAAAAGACAAATTATACTATGACTGTCGACAACTCTCTTGGGACAGCTTCGTAGTTTTAAACAAAAATATTTTCACTGCATCACATGTGATATACCACGTTCCAATGCTTCACATGTGATACCATATTCTACGTTCCTAGTTTTGAACAGTTGTAATATTTTACTAATGAGATAGGTTATTTTTACTCCAAATTATACATCAAACACTATTCACAATATTTATACGGTGAATAGTATTTTTTAAAATAAAAATATATATTTATGAACAATACCGTAATCAGTACCCTGAATAGTGTTGATAAAAAGTATTTGTGAATAGTATATAAATAATAATTTTTAATGGTAAAATAAAATTGGTTAATAAAATATAAAAAGTTTGTTAATAAAGTGATGAAATTGGTTAATGAACGTCTAAATATTAAAAATAATATAGTAGAAAAACAAAGTTGGTTAATGAAGAGTAAAAAATTGGTTAATAGAGTTATGAAGTTGGTTAATAAATGTACATATAGTAATAATAATATTTAGTAGTAAAATAAAGTTGGTTAATTTTTAGTAGTAAAATAAAGTTGGTTAATGAAAAATAAAATGTTGTTAAAAAATACGATGTAGGAGTAAGATTTGAGTGTCGGAATAATATTTTTCTTTCCTAATAACAAGATAAATTACATTTCTATTTCCTCCACCGTCTAGCAAGTATGTCCTATATGGCAGCTTGTTTGTCTTTTTGTGAAGAATGGTACCAAGGTGTCACAATATAAATTATTAAATCTCGAGTAAACTTTAATTTTTAACTCGTGAAATATTCGTGCGTTCGCATGGATATTAATGCCGTACATGCATTTGTTTTTATAAAATATAATAAAATTAAAATTAAAAAAATTTTAAATTATTTAATCAAATTTTTTTAATTTTTAAAACACAGGTAATGTCATTTGGTTTCTAAATTTTCCGAAGTCTTATCTTTGCTATTTGTATGTATTTTAGCACCATGTGTGTTAGCATAATGTGAATGTCAATAACAGTTGCTAAGGGGCGAAAAAAAGGTATTTTACCTTTTTTAAGGGGTTCTATTCAATTGTAAATTAAACCTAAAATATGTGCATGAATGTATTTTTTACCATAACTTAATCATTAAAAAGTTTGAGGCTTTGTGTTGTAGGCTGTCTTGCACACCCTAAAAAATAACTCTGAAAGTAAGTTGTAGTAGACTTTATGTGTAGTTAGAAAAGTTGTAAGGTTGTTATATCAATCAGTTGAGCTGGCACTGAGTTTGGTACACTTAGTGCATGCAGACTCCTTATAAATAGGTTAAACTCACACTTTTGTAAGAGAATAAAATTGAGAATCCTAACACTCACACAACAATGACGCTAACTTCCAGAATTAATTATGCATTCATCCAAGCAACAAATATTAAAAAGTGTAAAGGCATGAATCGCAGAGGACTTTCATGATTGTAGCTTGGCTTGGTTAACAAGGAAGTGTCATTTCTCTCGACAATTGAAACGAAAGTGTCAAAACCTAAGAGAGCATTTAATTTCACAATTTATTTCATCACAAACTTACCAACCAATTTCATTCTCTTCTTGCTCAAGAAGTCAACCTTTTTATTTTCAAGGTAAACTCGTTATTGTTATTCGCAAAGCTCTTTGCTTTACTTCTTTTTCTTTTCAACAACTTGAGCAACCTACTTAATATTTTTAATTCAACTTTCCCCAACTTGAATGCCAACATCATATAATAAGATTGATCCCTAAACTAAGGAAAAGGAATCAATCTAAACTATATTTAATAGTTACGGATTCAAGGTTAAAATAAAGTCATCAAGATTCAATCAAAAATCGATAATGAGGTATCAAAATGCAAACAAGAATGTTTAACCGACATGAATCTTGGCAAAACGGCTCTAAGTGGTTAGCAAATACTCACACACTCACCGAGTAGGTCACTTTTGGTCGAGAAGTTATACTCATAATGCGAGACAAAACGCCTTGATCACTTTCATGCTTTACACAATTCAATAAAAACAAAAGATTAAACATAAGAAAAACGAGTTAAGACGCACATTGTTGGTATCCCGCACAATTATATATATACAAATGGAAAGTCTCCTCACTACTAATTTATGTACTACAGTGATTCAAATTTGAACTATTTTTACCCAAGCAAAATATTGACATCTAATTTGTACAATTAAGAGCATAAAAATCATCTTAAGGAAAACGGTAAAAATGTACCTTGCTCGTACAATTTTTACATTATATCATCACCTCCCCATTTGTTTGTGACTACTCTTTTTCAACAAGGAAGCAAAAGCAATGTTCCTTCAAGTTAATCACTAGGACAAACCTTTTTAACACAAAAAAATTTAAAAATTATAACTAAAATGCATTACTTATAAATTACTAAAGCAAACACCAAACGGTGTAAAATATCCAGAAGGCGTAAACTAACCTCAATCCAAAATACCTCATCCTAAAAGGGATAGAACAAAACAAAACAATAAAAGTATCAACTGAAAAGAAAAAACAAAGCATAAATAAAAATACTTAGAACTAAACCAACTAAATCATTCCTCCTCATCATCAGAACCAACAGGATCACGTAGTAGATCTGGAAGAGGCGCAAATGGCGAGAGATGGAATGAAGCATCAAACAAATGGTGCAAAATTTGTAACAGCGGCACTCATGACGAGAGGGACTGTTGGAACAAAGGAAAACCGCAATGCCCCAATTGCAAGAGATTCGGGCACCTTCAAAAGGATTGTCGTCTTGCAAATCAGCAACATGCTTCGTACGCAGAAGGAGAATCTGATGAAGGAAATTTGTTTTTTGCTTGTCAAAAAGCATTGCATGAAGAAGGTAAAAATATTTGGTATTTGGACAGCGGTTGTAGCAACCATATGATCGGACAGAAGGAAGCATTTATAAATATTGATTCTTCATTCGGCTCAAAAGTTAAATTGGGCAATGGAGAACATGTCGAAGTGAAAGGGAAAGGAAGCATTGGAGTGACCACGGAGCAAGGAAGCAAAGTCATACATGACACGCTTTATGTGCCAGAATTAGACGAAAATTTGCTTAGCATTAGACAACTTCTGGAGCACGGCTATTCTCTAAACTTGTACACACAGATGTGTGTGGCCCTATGAATACTTTGTCTCATGGCAAAAACCTGTACTTTATCTTGTTTATTGAAGACTTTACCCGCATGACTTTGGTATATTTCATGAGACAAAAATCTGAAGCGTTTGTAATCTTTAAGAAATTTAAAGCATTAGTTGAAAAACAAAGTGGTAGATTTATAAAGATGATGAGAAGTGATCGAGGGAAGGAGTACACCTCAAATGAATTTCACAAATTTTGTGAAGATGAAGGTGTTGAAAGATAGCTCATTGTTAGCTATACACCTCATCAAAATGGTGTATCTGAAAGAAAGAACCAAACCGTGATGGAGATGGCGAAATCTATGCTACTTGAGAAAGGTTTTCCTAAAACCTTTTGGCCCGAGACCATTAACACTAATGTGTATTTGATGAACAGGTGTCCAACAAAGGTCGTGTGGAAAAAGACTCCATTTGAAGCCTGGAGTGGAAGAACACCGTCGGTGAACCATCTTAATTTTTTTGGATGTGTTTGCTATGCTCAAATTCATAAACAAAAACGGACAAAGCTGGAAGAAACAAGTGAAAGATGTGTCTTTATTGGCTATAGTTCCATGTCAAAGCGCTATAGATTTTACAACTTGAAGACAAACAATGTGATCATTAGCCGGGATGTTGTATTTGAAGACAAAATGAAGTAGAAAACAGTCCCTAGAATCATATTACAACAGCAAAATTCAGCAGCTGAGAATGAGCAATCAACCCCATGTACACCAAGTTCCTCATCCTCTCCAAGTTTACCAAATTCAAGTTCACCATCTCCCAGCTCAATTCCAATAAAATTGAAGGATTTGGAGGAATCATAAACTTTTGACGAAGCAATCAAATAAGATGTTTGGAGGAATGCGATGCAAGAAGAAATAAATGCCATTGAGAAAAACAAAACATGGCAGCTAGTTGAAAAGCCAAATGACAAAGAAGTTATTGGAGTAAAGTGGGTGTACAAATTGAAGCATAATCCAAATGGGTCAATTCAAAGAGCCAAGGCTAGATTGGTAGTAAAAGGCTATGCACAGCAGCCTGGAATTGACTTTAGTGAAATTTTTGCCCTAGTTGCAAGATTGGATATTGTACGAACAGTTATTGCATTAGCAGCTCAGAAAGGATGAAATATGTACCAACTTGATGTGAAGTCAACTTTCTTGAATGGAGAATTAAAAGAAGAGGTATATGTGCAGCAACCTCAAGGCTTTGTGACTAAAGGCTAATAAGAAAAAGTTTACAAGTTGAAGAAAGCTCTCTATGGGTTGAAACAAGACCCTAGAGCGTGGTATAGTGAAATTGACAGCTACTTCATTCAACAAGGATTTCAAAGAAGTCAGAGTGATCATACCTTGTATGTGAATCATCAAGGTAAAGATGATATCCTTCTTGTTGCCCTTTATGTTGATGATTTGGTGTATACGGGTAACAAATGATTTGGTGTATACGGGTAACAACAAGAAAATGGTTCAAAATTTTAAAATAGAAATGATGAAAAAAATATGAGATGAGTGATCTGGGCTTGTTGCATCATTTTCTTGGTATTGAGGTTTACCAAGATGAATATGGAGTTTTTATTTGTCAAAGGAGATATGCTGAAAATATTTTGAAAAAATTTGGCATGAATGGCTGCAAACCTGTTGATATTCCTTTAGTGGTGAATGAAAAATTAAAGAAGGAAAATGGTGGAAGATTAGTAAATGCAAGCATGTATAGAAGTTTGGTTGGAAGTTTGTTTTATCTAACAGCTACACGACTCGATTTAATGTTTGCTGCTAGTTTACTCGCAAGGTTCATGAGTAAACCAAGTCATTTACATCTTGGAGCAGCAAAAAGAGTTCTAAGGTATGTCATGGGAACCATGGAGCATGGAATCAGGTTTGAAAATAATTCTAAACTTGAAGCTAAAGGCTACTTTGGTAGTGATTGGGCTAGAAATGTTGATGACATGAAAAGCACTTCTAGTTATGTGTTCAGCCTGGGTTCAGGAGTAATTTCTTGGTGTTCGAAGAAACAAGACATTGTAGCGCAATCTTCAGCTGAAGCAGAATATTTGGCAGCTGGGTTGGCTACACAACAATCATTGTGGTTGAGAAGAATACTTGAAGATATAGGAGAAAAGCAAGAAGAAAGTATGCTGCTTCATTGTGACAATTAATCAACAATAGCCATGGAGAAGAATCCAGTTTTCCACAGTCGAACAAGACATATTAATATAAAGCACCACTTCATTCGAATTGTGATCGAAGATGGCGATGTGCAGTTAGTGTTATGTAGTTCACAAGAGCAGCTTGCGGACATTTTTACTAAAACACTACCAAGAGGGAGATTTCAATAACTTAGGGAAGCAATTGAAGTTAAAGAGCAACACATTAAGGGGGAGTGTTAAAATTAATGTGTTGTAACCACCACTATCTTTAGTAAGCATCATGTGAGAATTGTATCCATCATAATATAATTATTGTCTCTATTTAGATTTATGGTAGGGTTGTATCATTAAGATTGAGAGAACCAAAGAGTCCTCATCTTGATTATCAACCCATTTGTATTCTCTATCAGTTTCCTTCAAGCCTATATAAAGGTTTTGTAATGCTAAGTTGATAGTAAGAAGTGCATGGTGAATTCAATAAAAGTAGAGTTTTCCAATGGTCATCCACCAGTAGAAGTATAGTGCAAAAAGTGACGAAAATTAGTTTTTCTCTGCAGAATCCTGCAACACTATAATTTATCACATACCACCTCTAGAATACCACCAACAACTACAATAACTCTTCCAAATATGTGATGGTGTTTAATATCATTGATCAGATTCCATAACTTAATAAAAAAATTATAGCTTATCAACATTTTTTAAGCTTTGAGTTATGAGTTAATATAAAAATCGAAAAATGTTGTTTTCCTGCATTTCAGTTGCCGTAATCAGTTACGGTATTTGTCGTAATCGATTACGAGCCCGTAAAAATAGAAATAGATATGTTGCGCTATAACCGTTTATGCTATTTGTCGTAATAGGTTACATTGTAGCTTGTCGTAACCAGTTATATTGTAGGTTACCAGTTATATAAAAAAAATGTATAGAGGAATTGGATGACGTGTGAAATTTAACACAAATGATAAAATATAATATTTTATGTTCATAAATATAAATTCAAACTGCAACCACATCCACACCCGCAACAGCAATTTAAAACCATCCTCCAAACACTCAAAAGATTGTTTTAAAATGAACTGAATTATTGTATTAGTTAATGCGATTCATCCCATCCATGGCAGAAAATTATATATGGAGACGACAACCGATCAGCATCGTCTCCTAACCAAGTTACACGTATGCATAGAACTACCGCTTGAAACCAACAATCTATATAGAATATAATAAACTCAACTTAATCTTCTTGCTCTGAGAACATTAATCAACAATAACAACAACATAGAAAAGTAGTTATCAATAAAACAACATCATACAATAGAACCAAATATTATAACATGTTCCCAAGATACACTTTTTATTGAAACTAATCATACGTGGAATAGGAATCAATTATGAGGTTCATCTAGGTTGTGAAAATATGAAAAATAAATATAAGGAGTAAGAATTTTACACAACAGCTTCATAATTCTTATATTTCTTCTCATAGTTTCTCAAACTAGATGAAGTTTGATGTTGTTATTTTTTCGTTTACCTTTCTTATGTCTTAACAATGTATTTTTCTTGTTTTGTGTCCTACAAACACCCTGAATGTTATCAATTAGATGTGAAACCGAAAATTTAATTTTCAACAACAAATACATGCAACAAAATAAAAACACTAGTAGCTTACATCATCAATGGATATACATGAAGTCGTAGAACTCTAACAAAATATGAAGTTCATATTTTCGTGAAGCTATGAAGAAGAAGTAAAAAGTGGATGAAGTTTTCAACTAAGCTTCATATTTTTTGTAATTTATTCTTGTTAAGGTCGTGAAGACGAATAATAAGGAACTATCTAACAAGAAGATGAAAGAAGAATAATACCTTATGTATGAAGAACAAGAATCACGGCTAATGACGAAGAAGAAGAGAAAAAATGGGTGCTTGGGTTTACCTGCGAAGGATAGGATGCTAGTGTCAAAAAGTGAGAGTTAATTCGCTTATATATGGGTATACTATTTCACAACGGTTAAAACTATCAACTGTAGCGATATCCCTTTTATTATTTATTTAAAAATAAATAAAAGTCCCAAAGGCGTGTCTTAACGTTAAAGGAATAAAATAATTGAGGGTGTTGAGGTGCGAACTCATGAAAATTTCATTTTATCACAACGGTTAAATGATCCACTATTATCTCATGTTAACATTTTTTAATTAAAAAGTAAAAAAATTGTCAGCGCCTCAGTTAGATATGTCACCACAGTGTATTGATGAACTGTGGTGAATTTAGCGTTGTCGTATGCGCTTTTGCAGTAGCGAAAGTTAATATTGAGCGCGCTATCTAAATTGAAAAATAATAAAAATGTAGATGTTGGGGGATCAAACTCGTGTGCACATAATTTTACCCCTTAGATTTTTAATAATCAAGGATAAAGTGATAGCTTTTCATGACGCCATTCGTTACCTCGTTTTTGTTGCTGAGGTTAAATGTATTTCGTATCCGAGATTAAATGTGTTTTTTGTAGTAGCTAGTGTAAATAATAATAGCAATATAATACATAGATATTTTTTTTCTCTTGAAGAAGTTGAATTAGAAATTGCTCTTTTTAATGATGCTTGAGAAGGAAATTTTGATATTCAATCATGAACCCATGAATTATTGACACTTACAAAGTATAATTTTTTAAGTTATTAGACAAATATTGATTATTTTTTAGCGAATCGCTTTTTAATTTTAATGTTTTATTGTCATTTAACAATATAATTTATTTATTATTTTTATAATTGTATTTTAACAAAATTTATATTAATGTATACATATCTTAATTATTTTTAAATGCCATATTCTGTACGCGTATTAGTACCAGATAATAGATACATACTTGTACCTCTACCGTGTAATAGATACATGGAAAATTCTTAGGTGGACACGGACCTAAGAAATTGGTTTACACACAACCAATCACATAATTTTAATTAATTAAAAAATAAATTAAGAATTTTCTCTCTCCTTCATAATCTCAACCACCCCACGAATCCAATTAAAAACAAAATAAAAATAAAAATAAATTAAATATTACTCTCTTTTTATTGGTTGTGCCTAAAAATATAGATTTATGGCCGTGTCCATGCAAGAATTGCTCTAGATACATACTCGTACCTATACAACATAATTTATCGGTTTACAATTGTTACTATCGCCATAAACACCCGATTTACATTTCTATGATTTTAATATTTTCCATTATTTAATTTTTACTATTCTTATTTGAAAGGAAAAAAAATTTTGAGTTAACCTTAAAGTTGACAAAATGGATATATCATATAGATATAGATATTGATTGTATTGTTAATGGATGATCAAAATAATCTATTGAGTGGAGATACATTTTGGTCCTCCCTCACAAAAATTATACATTTCAAATTAGTCTTTTACAATAAAATAGACCCGCTTTAATCCTATATAAAATAAACTATTTTTTAATTTCATTTTTAAACAATTATGAATTAATAATATAAAAAAGACAAAATTGTTTCTTATAAGGAGTTGAACTCAAGCCCTTTAAACCACATCTTACATCTTTATCACTAGACCAATGTACATTCATCAAGAGTAGTTCCCATGATTTCTAGTAATCTTAAATAATTATGAATTTAAAACAAAAAATACAAAATTTATACCAATAGAAATTAATTTGTCTATTCGTAAATGATAGTCACTTTACTAACAAATAGAAATTGATTCGTCTAGTTGTTATTGATAGTCACTTTCCTAATTGTAGAAAATAATTTGTCTAATTGTAAATGATAATTACTGTTTCAACAATATAAATTGATTTGTCTAATTTTAAATGATAGTCACTTTACTAACAATAAAAATTGATTTGTCTAGTTGTAAATGATAATCACTTTATTAACAATAGAAATTAATTTGTCTAGATTAAATGATAGTCACTGTGAAATTTTGGATCGAACTCTAGTGTGGCCGAAGGGTAGCTTCTTGGTTCGACAGGGTTAAGCATGAAGTCGAAGGTTGTTCACATGCTTGTGTCGAAGATGCTAGGGTTGTTAGCATGTTAAATTAGGTTTTAGTGTTTAAACCCTAATTTGTTAAGTTAGCTTGTTTATTAAGTTGACTTGTGTAATGGGCCTTGCTGAAAAAGCCCATTAGTTAGTATGTTAGGTTTTATTATAAATAGCATACTAGTCTCTCATCATTGCTAAGCTGCAAATCCTAATTTAGGGTGAGAGAGGTTATTTGTTATTCTTGTAAACTTGTAATCTTGTTTTAAGAGAAAGTGAAAGAATAGCAGTTATAACCAATTCTTGTGTTCTTATTCTCTTCCCTAATTCCCTATTATACTTTGTGATTGGTATCGTTTTTCACAACAAATTGGTGCGGTGAGCGTGGAGAAGATGCCGTCAACAAAGTATGAGATTGAAAAATTCACCGGAGTGAATGATTTCGGTCTGTGGCGCTTGAAGATGAAAGCCCTACTGGTTCAGCAGGGTTGTTTGGAAGCGTTGAAGGGAGAGGCAGCCATGAATGCTGCATTAACGGCAGCGGAGAAGACAACTATGATCGAGAAAGCACACAGCGCAATTTTGTTGAGCCTTGGTGATAAGGTTCTCCGACAGGTATCAAAGGAGACGACGGCATCAGGGTTATGGGTGAAACTTGAAAGTTTGTATATGACCAAATCGCTGGTAAATCGACTCTACCTGAAACAAGCTTTGTATTCATTCAAGATGATTGAAGACAAAGTATTGGCTGAGCAGTTGGATATGTTCAACAAGCTGATTCTTGATCTTGAAAATATTGATGTGAAGATCGATGATGAAGATCAAGCGCTGTTACTATTGTGTTCTTTGCCTAGATCACATGCTCACTTCAAAGAAACTCTCTTGTATGGAAGGGAGTCCCTGACGTTTGAAGAAGTTCAATCAGCCTTGTACTCTAAGGACTTGAATGAACGAAAGGAGCATAAACCTTCGACTGTTGGCGAAGGTTTGGCCGTTAAAGGAAAACTCTTACGAAAGGATGGTAAGTTCGACAAGAAGAAAGGCAAAAGCCAGTCGAAGTCTTACAGTGGCGAAGCATCTGGCATTCGATGCTACCATTGTAAAAAGGAGGGTCACACAAGAAAGGTGTGCCCTGAACGCCTGAAATATCATGGAGGTAAGGATAATGGCAACGCTGCCATTGTTCAAGATGATTTCGAATCATCTGATGTTCTTGTGGTTTCAAGCAGTGACTCTAAGAGAGAGTGGATTATGGATTCAGGTTGCACTTGGCACATGACTCCAAACAAAGACTTGTTCGAGGAATTATGTGATCAAGATGGTGGATCAGTATTGCTGGGAAACAACAAGGCTTGCAAGATTGCAGGTATTGGATCTGTTAGATTCAAGCTCCATGATGAGTCAATAAGGTTGTTGACTGAAGTCAGGTATGTTCCTGATTTGAAGAGAAATCTGCTCTCTCTTGGTGAATTCGACAAGAAAGGATATGTTTTCCAAGGAGAAAAAAGTATCCTAAGAGTCATGAAGGGTTCGAAGGAAGTCTTGAGAGGCGTGAAGAAACATGGCTTGTATACCCTTGAGGCTGAAGTTGTAAGTGGTTCGACAAATGTTGCATCCACGAAACCTTTGTCGAAAACTGAAATCTGGCACATGAGATTGGGCCATGTCAGTGAAAGGGGTCTGGTCGAATTAGGGAAACAAAATCTGCTTGGTGGAGACAAAGTCGAAAAGCTGAAGTTTTGTGAACCCTGTGTACTTGGAAAATCTTGCAGAGTGAAGTTCAACAAAGGCAAATCAAGAACACATGGATCCCTTGATTACATCCATGCTGATCTTTGGGGGCCTGCAAGGTGTGCATCACATTCTGGGGCAAGGTATTTCCTATCCATAGTAGATGATTATTCCAGAAAATTATGGGTATTCATCCAGAAGACTAAGGATGAAACGTTTGAGAATTTCAAAAGTTGGAAGACTCTGGTTGAAAATCAGACTGGCAGAAAGGTCAAGAGGTTGAGAACCGACAATGGCCTTGAATTTTGCAATGAGGCATTCGACAGTTTTTGTGCTACCTCTGGTATTGCAAGGCATAGAACTACTGCAGGTACTCCACAACAAAATGGTTTGGCTGAAAGGTTTAATCGAACTATTTTGGAGAGAGTTAGATGTATGTTGACTAGTGCGGGGTTAAAGAAGGTGTTCTGGGCTGAGGCTGTTGCGACAGCAACATATCTGATAAACAGATGTCCTTCGACAGCGTTAGATATGAAGACACCTGAAGAAGTTTGGTCGGGACATCCACCAGATCTCGACAAACTGAGAGTATTTGGCTGCATAGCCTATGCTCACATTAGGCAAGACAAGGTCGAACCTAGAGCTCTGAAATGCATGTTCATGGGATACCCAGAAGGAGTCAAAGCTTATAGGCTATGGCGCCTAGAGCCAGGTCACAGGAGGTGTATCACCAGTCGAGATGTTGTTTTCAATGAAGCTGAAATGGCTTTTAAGAAAACTGATGATGTTGGTCGAAGTACAGAAACATCTGACGAAGAGCTGGAACAGGTAGAGATTCCTGTTGAGGTGGAGCATGTTGATGCTGAATTGCATGTCCCTGATGAAGTCGAAGAAGAAGCAGAAGATGCTGAGGAAGTTGAGGAAACTGACGATGACTACCTATTGTCGAGAGATAGGTCGAGAAGAGTCATCAAACCACCTCAGAGACTTGGGTATGCAGATCTTATAGCTTATGCATTAATCTCTGCCAGTGAGGTTCTTGATGATGAACCTAGAGATTATAAGGAAGTTATGAGGAGTCAAAATAAGACTGAATGGCTGAAGGCCATGGATGATGAGATGAAATCTCTTCATGATAATCACACTTGGGAACTGATCAAGAAACCTGCTGGGGCAAGGTTAGTCAGCTGTAAATGGATTTTCAAAGTTAAGGAAGGAATTGAAGGAGTGACGTCGAAAAGATATAAGGCAAGGTTAGTCGCAAGGGGTTTCACTCAGAAAGAAGGTGTCGACTTCAATGATGTGTTTTCTCCTGTTGTGAAACATAGGTCCATTCGAATGCTGCTTGCCATGGTGGCACAGTTCGATCTTGAACTGGAACAGATGGATGTGAAAATTGCGTTCTTGTATGGTGATCTAGATGAAACGATCCTGATGAGGCAACCTGAAGGGTATGTCGAAAAGGGGAAGGATGATTATGTGTGTAAGTTAAAGAGATCCTTGTATGGGCTGAAACAATCTCCTCGACAGTGGAATAGGAGATTCGACAAGTTCATGGCACGCATAAGTTTCATTAGAAGTCAGTTCGACCACTGTGTTTACTTCAGATTTCGACCTGGTAATTCATTTGTTATTTTGTTGCTTTATGTGGATGATATTCTCATAGCAAGCAACAGTGTCGAAGATGTGATGAGGGTGAAGGCTGAACTCAATAAGGAGTTCGATATGAAGGATCTGGGAGCTGCTTCCAGGATTCTTGGAATTGACATTCGAAGAGATAGAAAGAAGTCGAAGTTATGCCTATCTCAAGAGGCATATCTACGGAAGATTCTTGAAAAGTTTGGTATGTCGAATTCGAAGCCAGTTGTGACTCCAACAAACCCTCAATTCAAGCTGAGTATTGATCAGTGTCCCAGTACTGATGTGGAAAGAGCCTATATGAATAGCATCCCATATGCTAATATAGTTGGTTCTTTGATGTATGCTATGGTTTGTACTAGACCCGACATAGCATACGCAGTAAGTCTTGTAAGCAGGTACATGGCGAATCCTGGAAAGGCTCACTGGCAAGCATTGAAGTGGATTTTAAGGTACATAAATGGGTCTGTGAATAGAGTCCTAATTTATGGTGGAGCCTTGGGTGAAGATGGTAAAGCAGTAATCGAAGGATATGTCGACTCTGATTATGCAGGTTGTATGGATTCCAGGAAATCTATTTCTGGATATGTTTTCACTATGTTTGGCACAGCAATTAGTTGGAAAGCAACACTTCAGAAGGTTGTTGCTCTATCAACCACTGAAGCGGAGTACATTGCATTAACTGAAGCTGTGAAAGAAGCATTGTGGCTTGAAGGTTTTGCGAAGGAGCTGAAACTTCAAGGTCGAGGTATCACTGTTAAATGTGATAGTCAAAGTGCAATACACCTGTCGAAGAATTCAGCCTATCATGAGCGAACTAAGCACATTGATGTGAGGCTACATTTCGTCAGAGGAGTAATCGAGCGTGGAGAAGTCCAAGTGCTGAAGGTTTCGACTGAAGACAATGCTGCTGATATGATCACCAAGACATTGCCGAGTTGCAAGTTTTTCCACTGTATGCAGTTGATAAAGTTGCATGAAGAAAGCTAGTTTGTTCCCTTGATGTTGTAGAGTTAGATCCAAGGTGGAGATTTGTGAAATTTTGGATCGAACTCTAGTGTGGCCGAAGGGTAGCTTCTTGGTTCGACAGGGTTAAGCATGAAGTCGAAGGTTGTTCACATGCTTGTGTCGAAGATGCTAGGGTTGTTAGCATGTTAAATTAGGTTTTAGTGTTTAAACCCTAATTTGTTAAGTTAGCTTGTTTATTAAGTTGACTTGTGTAATGGGCCTTGCTGAAAAAGCCCATTAGTTAGTATGTTAGGTTTTATTATAAATAGCATACTAGTCTCTCATCATTGCTAAGCTGCAAATCCTAATTTAGGGTGAGAGAGGTTATTTGTTATTCTTGTAAACTTGTAATCTTGTTTTAAGAGAAATTGAAAGAATAGCAGTTATAACCAATTCTTGTGTTCTTATTCTCTTCCCTAATTCCCTATTATACTTTGTTATTGGTATCGTTTTTCACAACAGTCACTTTACTAACAATAAAATTTGTTAATATTAATAGAAATCCTAGAAATTACTTGTCATGAATGTACATTTACCGAGTGGTAAAGACACAAAGATGTATTTTAAAGATCCTGGTTTAATTCTTTATAAAAAAACAATTTTAATTTTTTGACTTGTGTAATATTTACGAGGGACCAAAATCTTCACTCTAATTCATTCATCTATTAACACTAAACTAAAATTTCTTTAAACTAAAATTCATCTAATTTATCACTTGAGATCTTTTTTATGGATATCCATCAATCCATAAAATAAATTAAAATATCTTTAATTTGATTTTTACTATCAATTATTTTGTTTTTATATTTTACAAAAAAAAAAATGTTTTGAAACAATTTTTAAAATATATTTTTTAAACGTACATGGGACACTTTTTGTGTCTTTGCAGTAACTATTTAATCGCATTTTTTTACAAAACTCTCTTTTGACTTATCATAATCATTCATAAATTAATAAATTGAATTTAAAATAAAAGGCAACTATTTTTAAATATTATCATGTTATTAATTTGAAATCTATTTTACAATTTATTATATCTTTCATTTAAGAAAGCAGGTCGTGAAACGCGAGGAAAGGAAAAACAAAATGAAAATTATTGTTTATCATGCCACTTGACAATTATTGTACATGCTTTTGTCTTAAAATGGAATGAGTTATTGAAAAAAAATACTAGATAATGCCATTCATCCCATCCATTATTAGATAACTTTCCACACTCAGTCCAAACACAGCTTTGTCTTAAAATCAAATGAATTATTGTATTAAATATTGCCATTCATCCTATACATGGCAGATAATTAGAGATGGAGACGACAACTAGCATAATATAATATGAGAACAGCACCGTCTCCTAACCAAGTTACACGTTTGCAAATCTGCATGAAACCACCGCTTGAAACAAAGCAATTTTAATAATTACACAATACCATCCATTCAAGATTTGTTTCTTTATTCAGAGTTTCAGTAAAAATAATATCATAAATATTATATGCCAAATTTACTTTATCATCTGGGTGTAAGTATACTGAGATATGTGTCATGAGGTAAACTTCTTTTTTGAAACTCTGTAGCATAGATAACTATTAGAAATTTTTGAAAAAAAAGTTAAAAGTTATGTTCGAATAGTGATTCTGAGAATAACTAAGTTAAGAATTATATTAAAACTATAAAATTAAAACACTACTTTACCTTCATTTCAATTAATGAAAATTATGCAAGAAAAAGGATATGCATATCTCAGCTTCATTTCTATTAATATGTAAAGTGTGTTTGAAATATAATTACTACAATGACTCTTCCAAATATATGATTGTGTTTAATATCATTGATTAGCAATTGTTCAAGAGGACAATTTTGGTGAAAAATAGTGACTTACTTTGTGTCACGTGTTTGTCGGAGGATGAATCTTTATCACACTTATTTCGGGGTTGTGAGGTAACTTCGCGGATTAGAAGGAGGATGTTTGAGTGGATTGGCCCCATTCTGAAGATGTCTTTGGAGCAGTTTGTAGGTTTCTTCAATTTTTGCGAAAATGTGAAGTGTTTGTCTAAGATGACTATTGTGGAGGTGATTTGGTTAACCACGATTTGATGCTTATGGCTTAAGCGTAATGCAATCATCTTCTAAAATGAGATTTTTAGCTTTACCGAGTGTATGTCAGAGATAGTTCTATTTTCTTAGAATTGGCTTTTGTCTTTCTACAACTTAGCGGATTATTGTAATTTTCATACTTCAAATATTCTACCACTCATTTCTTTTAAGTAGTAGGAACTTTCTGTATCTCTCTTGTTAGTTCCATTGCCTATTAAAAAATATATCATTGAACAGATTCCATAAGTTAATAAAAAATTATAACTTACAAACATTATTTAAGCTTTGAGTTAGTGAGTCAAAAAGACTATAATTTTCATAAAATTATTATGTATATCTAGAATGAAATTCAAGATATATGACACTTAAGTCTTATCTAGAATGGAGTTTAATCGCAGGTAGGTCCAATAAATTTCTTTTCCATATATTGAAAGGATTCTCGACCATGCTTATGGTGAGTGGTGACAAAGACAAATTCATCATACTGGTGAGTACTTGTCCCCATTCATAATAGCATTTTCTTATCAGTACTATATAATATTTAAGTTGTGAGGCAAAAAAGAAAGGCTATAATTTGTCATTAAATTATTATTTTTTTTATCTAGAACAAAATTTAAAATATATACCATAATGGTTTTGACAAATAATGATAATGGAAATATAGATTAAAAGAAATCATAGCAATGTAATATTTTGTAACAAAAAGAACAAATTTAGCAATTAAACTCATAATTTATAATCTTTCAATTTTACATAATTGGATGTTATGGTACTTTTTCATCATATTATTTACATAGATACTCTTATAAAAGCCGAGCCGATTGTTTGTTTTAACATTTAATTTTAAAATTATATTAAAAGAAATAAATATGATATATTAAATATATTATTTTCTTATATATTAATAACATGCCAAGGATTTAGCTTATTACAACAATTTTTCTTATTTTTAGAGATGTTAATTTGCGTCTCTTAACAGGAATCTTCGTGAGAATTATCGATTCAAAACTTTAAAGTTGGAGATTTTTTTTTCCATGGGGACGAGAATGGAGGGAAAATGTTCTTCCAATGATACTTTGGACCGGAGATTGGAAAGATATCCTCCGCCCCACTGATTCCCCATACCCCGAACATTTATTCATATTTTATATCTTATATTTTATTTAATATATAATCACATATATAATTTAACATGTTTTTTTATAAAAAATATATTAATGTATTAGAAAATGAAGAGGTTATTAGCGGATGAATATTTTTTGTTTTGTTTTATTGTCTATTGTATTATTTCACTATTCTAATTACTAAATCCTAGAAAATTGCATCCAATACATACAATGTACATGTTGTATCCTCATTTTCTTTTCTCAACTCCGTCTCCTCATTCAACATCTCTTAAGGGGGGTCAGGTTGATGTGCATAAGGTATATCCTTATGCACGGTACATAAGTCTCGTACGAGTAATATTTAAATTGTTCCGAGTAACATTTTAATTAGAAACGGGTAATAATATCATAATCCATGAATAATATATGCATTATTTGTACACATCTATTAATTATGAGTGATTATTAATTGTGAGTAATGAGTACACTATTCTGAGTAATATTTACACCATTATGAGTAATATCGAATTTTAACTATTTTGAGTAACATATTCATTGTTCTGAGTAATATTTATACTATTTTGAGTAATCTGTATATTATTTTGAATAATAAATATAATACTTTGAGTAATATAAACAATATTTAAGTATTTATGCACCGTGCATAAGGATATACCTTAGGCACATCAACACATCCCTCTTAAGGGGTTAGTGTTGTTTTTTACTTATGTATTGTGACATTACATCATAGTTGTACAAGGACATGCATTGTACCAACAAGTTCGATTGAATTTTTTTTTATAAAAAAAAATTAGGAACATATTGTATTTTTTAATTCTAAAAAAAAAAATTGTATTCTCTTTTTCAATATATCATTGCTTACATGTAGGGGTGGCAAAACGGGCAGGAGCCCGTCGGGCCGCCCGCGCACCCGCCAAATAATGACAGGTTGAATTGGGATTTTAGGCTCGCCGCTCGCCAAAGTCCGCCCCGCCAAAATCCGCCGTCCGCCATACCCGCCCCGCCAAAGTCCGCCGCTCGCCAAAGCCCGCTCCTCCTCGAAAACTCACTCTTTTTTTAGTTAATTCTAATAATTGCAATTCTTGATGGTTTATTTTATACATTTATTTATAAATATATGTAATTTTTTTTGAGTAAATTTGTTAAAAAATTACCTTTATAAAAAATTGTTTTAAAAAATAAGTGAAAATTTTAATTAAAAGGTAAAAAAAAGCCTATTAATCTATTAAAAAAATATAAATAAAAATAGGCGGGTCAACCCGCCGCCCGCCAACTCGCCATCTTGGCGGGGTGGGCATGACTTTTATGCCCATTTTACTTGACGGACATGCCCGCCCCGCTCGTTTTTTGGCGGGCATAAGGCCGGGCGGACGGAGCTGGCGGCTCGTTTTGCCACACCTACTTACATGGACGGATCCAAAGCTAAGTGTGCGGGTGTTGTGGCCCCCAATGCACATTATTTATTTGTTAAATTATATGCAAATTATTATAATCATTGTTTATAGAGTAGAGGACTATGTAAATATGTATTTTATTTAGCTGCACTTGAAGTTTTTAACAATTTGGCATACAAATATTTAGAAGTTCAAAAATATTTGTTATATGACGTATATTTATCTTTTATAACTATAATATTTGTAATGTTAAATTTATAATATAAAATTTGCCCTCACATTCTAAAATTTTTGGGTCCGTTGCTATAGAAAACAAAATTTCTTCCCTGCATTGAGTTCATGTTATCTCAATATCAAGATAGCTATCAAATGATCGTATATAAGTTACATAAGCTACATGCAAGGATCCCACAGTTGCATTAACTCAAGTACTTTGTGATTTTTACTTTATCTTCTACAATACTGTTTTGAAATTACCCCCTTTAATATTTTTTTCTGGTTTCTCTTCAAGAGTATAAATTAAAAATTAAATCTGGGATAAATAAAAAAAA
The DNA here is from genome assembly GCF_029867415.1 of Vicia villosa. Classification (NCBI taxonomy): domain Eukaryota; kingdom Viridiplantae; phylum Streptophyta; class Magnoliopsida; order Fabales; family Fabaceae; genus Vicia; species Vicia villosa. The sequence goes on from NC_081183.1 coordinate 179,099,628, forward strand.
ATTACAAAGATAACTTGTGCTTTTAAGATATAAAAGATATGGATTTTAACATTTCAAAGATAATCTAATTATTTTTTTAGAGATAAAGCAAATTTGGACTATATTACAGCAGCGGTATTGAATTTAACCTAAATAATAGTATTAAATAATGGCATTCATCCTATCCATGGCAGACAATTAAATATGGAGACGACAACCGATCAGCACCGTTTCCTAACCAAGTTACACGTTTGCATAGAACCACCGCTTGAAACAAAGCAACTTTAATAATTACACAATACCATTCATTCAGGATTTGTTTCTTTGTTCAGAGTTTCAGTAAAAATAATATCATAAATATCAGATGCCAATTTCACTTTATCATCTGGGTGTAAGAATACTGAAATATGTGTATGAGGTAGACTTCTTTTTTGAAACTCTTCAGCATAAATAACTATCAGAAATTTTGAAAAGAAAAAATTTAAAAGCTATGTTCGAATATAGTGATGGTGAGAATAACTAAGTTAGAAAATTATATTAAAATTAAAAAATTAAAACACTTTACTACCATCATTTCAATTAATGAAAATTATGCATGAAAAAGGATATGCATATCTAAGCTTCATTTTTGGGTACTCTACAAAGTCAAATAAAAAATTAAAAATGATGAAATATAGCTATGTCTTGAAATCATCATAGTTCCTAATATATGTGAAACTAAATTCTAATCAACCGATATATTTTTGTGGATCATGCAGAATCCAATCACTAGTGGCAAAAATATACCTACAATGTTAATGATGTACTCTCAAAATGATCCAAATACTCCCTAAGCTAAAATTATATGATGTGCGTGACACTCACCAGTGCAACAATATTAAAAGCTATTCTCCAACCAGGTATGCCAAATAATGGTGTTGACAATAGTTTTATGTTAATAATATCCAATAGATATATTAAAATACTTTCATAATTTTAAATATTATCATGTTATTAATTTTAGATCTATTTTACAATTTATTATAGGTTAATGCTAAAAATTAAATTTAGAAATTCTTACTTAAAAATTTTAAATTATTTTCATTAAAAATTAAAAATTAAAAATTAATATATTTATTACGTTTTCCATTACAAACTCGCGTTTGGAAAGAGAAAGAACTGAAAATTATTGTCCAACTTCCCACACTCACTCCAAACTCGGACAAGATTACTGAAGCCATTCGCCTCCAAACACCCCTTTGTTTTAAAATCAAATAATCCAATCATGATTTTGTTTTAAAACAAGATATTGTAAAATATTGAGCCCATATCCATTACGGCACGCCATTAAAAAGAATTTAAAAAGAAGGCGACAAAAATTCTGAATTTTATCATAAATCTTTGAAAAAAAGGAGGAGATTGAACGCTATTACTGCTGTTGTGTCTGAAGGAGGCAGGGTGGAGGGTGTTGAGGCTGTCAAAGGCGCGGTGAAATCTCATTTCGAAGCTATGTTTAAAGAACCTATGCGGGGCAGACCTATCCCGGAAGGTTTGGACTTAAAATCTTTAAATGATGAGGATATAACATGGTTAGAGAGACCGTTTGAGGAAAGCGAAGTTAAGGATGCGGTGTGGGCGTGCGACGGTAACAAAAGTGTTGGTCCAGACGGTTACTCCTTTGATTTTTATAAGAAGTGCTGGAGGTTCATTAAGAAAGATGTGTTGAGGTTTGTGGAGGATTTCTACAGAAATGCTAAGCTTTCTAAAGCTTGTTCTTCATCCTTTCTAACCTTAATTCCGAAGATAAAAACCCGCAGCAACTGAGCGAGTATAGACCTATTTGCCTTGTTGGAAGCTTATACAAGATTCTAAGTAAATTGATTTTTTTGAATAGGCAATTGATTAATAAAGCTCGCACTAGGGGTGCAACCCTTACACAAAAATGTGATTGGAAAATTAGTGTCTAGCTGCCAAACAGCTTTTGTTCCAGGTTGGAACATCTCTGATGGGGTTTTGCTGTTAAATGAAGTTCTAGATTTGGCTTGTAGGGAGAAAATAAGTTATTTGGCGTTGAAGGTAGATTTCGAAAAGGCCTACGCTTGTGTTAGTTAGGACTTTTTAAGGAAGATGCTTCATTTGTTTGGTTTCAGGAGTCGTTGGCTTCGGTGGATGGAATGCTGTGTTTTCAATAGTCACTTGTCCATTCTTATTAACAGGAGCACCACCAAGGATTTCAAGGCGGAAAGAGGTCTTCGCCAAGGAGACCCTTTATCTCCTTTTTTATTTGTGCTGGTCGCAGAAGCTCTCACGGGGCTGATGAAAAATGCAGTAGTCAGGGGCGAATACAGAGGATTCAGAGTTAATGAAGAGTTTGAAGTTAATCTTGTTCAGTTTGCAGACGATACTATCTTGGTGGCGGAGGGAATTAGCGATAATATTTGGATGATGAAATCCATTTTAAGGGGGTTTGAGATCATGTCTGGGCTGAGGATTAATTTTAATAAGAGCAAAATTTACGGTGTTCATGTTAGTCAATGGTTAATGGAAGCGGCGTCAAATTTCTTATCGTGTGACATTGATTATCTTCCGTTTAAGTATCTTGGCGTTACTGTTGGGAAAAGTCCTAGAAAGATGTCATTGTGGAAATGTCTCATTTCTAATTTGAAGAACAAATTGTCTGTTTGGAAAGGTAGGTATCTCAACATGGCTGGTCGGATGGTTCTTATTAATTTCGTTTTAAATGCTATCCCCATCTATACGTTATCCTTCTACAAAGCCCCATCAAAAGTGATTCAAGAGATTCGTCGTATTCAAAGTAATTTTCTATGGCAAGGTCGGGATGGAAATCATTCAACTCATTGGATTCGTTGGAGTACCGTTTGTCTTTCCAAGGAGAAGGGAGGCATAGGAATAAAAGATGTGAAGACTATGAATATAGCGTTGCTCAACAAATGGAAATGGAGGATAATTAATGAGAAAGAAGCTGTTTGGAGAGACATTATTAGTCACCGTTATGCTAATCTGGTGCTGAAAAATTTTCGTTGGAGATAAAAGTGTGTTGAGCAAGAAGGACTCCATTTGGTGGCGAGACTTGATCTTGTCGGATGATTCTGTTAACTCTAATTCTTGTTTTGCAGGTGCTGTTTTAAGCAAGGTCGCTAATGGGCGAGGAACATCGTTTTGGTATTCTAATTGGTTGTGCCAGCAATCTCTGAAGGATGCTTTTCCGGAGGTTTTCGCCTTAGCTCTTAACAATTGCTGTAGTGTTGAAGATGCTGGCTACTAGCAGGATGATGAGTGGCATTAGAACTTAGATGGCATTGTGGAGTCCCATCATCCGGTCGTCCAGAATTTTGGAGGCGATAATTCTGTTTTGCTTAATGATGTGATTCTGATCAAAGAAGATGAATACATTTATGTTTGGCTGAAGAATGATGAAGGACAGTTTACCGTTCGTTCCTGCTACTCTTGGCTGACGGCGGACAATGCTTTGGACTCGGTTTCTCCTGCTGTGTTGGGTGCGTTATCGTGTTGTTGGAATTCTGCAGCTCCCAAAAAGTTGCAGTATTTTGGCTGGAGAATGCTTCACGACAGACTTCCATCCAAGGATCAACTTTTCAAACGTGGTATCATTACGAAAATCACCCAACTCAGGTGCGTGTTTTGCTCGTTTGATGAATCTGCTGTGCATCTGTTTGCGTCGTGTCCATTTGCAGATAACATTTGGAGGACAGTCTACACTTGGATTGGGTCGATTGCGGAATTGAGTTTGGAAGAATTCAAGTCCTTTCTCTTCAATTGTGAGAAAATCTTGAGTAAGAGGAAGCGCAGAGTGGTGTCGGTTATTTTGTTTGTCACTGTTTGGAGCATTTGGCTTATGAGGAGTGATATTATTTTTAATAATGTTAGTCCGAGTTTCGTCGATTGTATGTCGGCCATAGTATTTAGATCTTGGAATTGGCTCTCCTCCTTTTGTAAGAATGTAAATTGTAGTAATCTTTACACCTGGAACTCTTTTCCTCTCCTTTGTTTTGAGATGAAATAGTTCTGTCGGTGTTTGTATTGTTGGGTGGAGCTCCCTTTAGCTTCCTTTAATAGAATCCTTGCCTATTAAAAAAAAATGAGGAAATGTAAATTAATGCCACATGCAAGTCCATCATCCCAGACTCACTCTAAAGAAAAAAAATTAAATAACAATGTTTAAAAAAAAACAAAAAAAAAATAAATTTTTCAAAAAATTTATCAAAGTGTCTGGGTTTTTTTGCTGGACCTCCTAGGGTATGTGTGAAACCATTTGGCACATTGATATAAAATTTTCTTGAATTAGCCCATTCACTTAACGCATTAGTGTAGTAGGAATAGGCATGTCAATTCATTTGAGGCATATATTATTTTTAAATAGACAAAAAAAATATAATAAAAAATAAATATCCACATAGGCGCCGCGTACACCTAATTATTGTACCAATGCGCCAATTTATTTGGCGCATACTTCACGGGATCCTGCAAAACTTAGACACTTTGATAAATTTTCTAAAAAATTTATTTATTTTTGGTAATTTTTTCTTAAACCTTGTTATTTAATTTTTTTTCCACTCTAAACAAACACACCTTTGTTTGAAAAATATTAGATAATGGCTATTCATTCTGCACCGTTTCCAAACAGAGTCACATGTTTGCAAAACTGCATAGGACCATCCCCTCTCTACATTATATAAATGCTACATGCGTCTTTGTTTTCATTTCACCTTCATTGATCCAATATGAAGTTTCATTTCTTTCACATTATTACTTTTCTCATGGTCAGTTGCTCACAAACTCCATGCATAAACCACTTTCATTTCTTCAAATACTTGTTGTGATATTCTCTGTCTCTATTTTTGCTTGTAAACAAATGATTACTAATGTTAATATATTCTCAAATGCAGCTTCTGCTAGTGGCAACTAATGCAGAAACGTTACCGATGACAAAAGTCATCACTAATCTGCTACTCCCTAGTCAGTGTCATACTATAAAACTTATGCTTATATAATATCTTTAAAATCTCTCTACACTTTAATATATAAACGGAAATTTACTTCCACATGATTATAATTATTTACTTTTACAATTTAATACCTTGCTTAAATAGGTTCAGATGGTGGAGTCAAAAAGGACTACTATGATGGAGGTGAAGCTCGAGATAAGACTGATGAAATTTCTAAAAAATTACCTAATGGGTTCCGTTATCATCATGCTGCAAGCGAACTTGATGTCAATTCCAGAGATTTACTTAATGGGTTCCGTTACCATCATGCTGCAAGCAAACCTGATGTCAATTCCAGAGATTTACCTAATGGGTTCCGTTACCATCATACTGCAAGTGAGTCTGGTGTAAATTCTGGAGATTTACTTAATGGGTTCCGTTACCATCATGCTGCAAGTCAGCCTGATGTAAATTCTGGAGATTTACCTAATGGGTTCCGTTACCATCATGCTGCAAGTGAGCCTGATGTAAATTTTGGAGATTTATCTAATGGGTTTCGTTACCATCATGCTGGAAGTAAGCCTGATGTAAATTCTGGAGATTTGTCTAATGGGTTCCCTTACCATCATGCTGCAAGTAAGCCTGATGTAAATTCTGGAGATTTGTCTAATGGGTTCCCTTACCATCATGCTGCAAGTAAGCCTGATATAAATTCTGGAGATTTACCTAATGGGTTCCGTTACCACCATGCTGCAAGTAAGCCTAATGTAAATTCTAGAGATTTACCTAATGAGTTCCGTTACCACCATGCTTCAAGTAAGCCTAATGTAAATTCTAGAGATTTACATAATACTGCAAGTGAGACTCAATTGCATGATAAACCAAAAGCAACAATCTTCTTCTTTGAAAAGGACTTGCACCATGGGACAAAATCATACTTTCGATTTGCCAAGACTAATCCAAATAATGAAGCAAAATTCCTTCCTAGAGAATTTGCTAATTCAATACCTTTTTCATCCAAAAAGTTGGAATACATACTTAACAAACTGAACATCAGGAAAGGGTCAAAGGCTGCTCGTATTGTGAACAACACAATCACTGACTGTGAAGTTGAAAGCATCAAAGGAGAAGAAAAGCTTTGTGTAACATCATTGGAGTCCATGATTGATTTCTCTATTTCTAAAATTGGGAAAAACCTTGAAGCTGTTTCAACAGAAATGTACAAAGAGAGTGACTTTCAACAATATACAGTAATAACACAAGGAGTGAAGAGATTGGGGGAGAATAACAAAGCTGTTGTGTGCCACAAACAGAATTACCCTTATGCAGTGTTTTTTTGTCACACAACAGATACAACTAAAATTTACTCAGTGCCTTTGGAGGGTGTAGATGGAAGCAGAGTTAAAGCTATTGCTGTGTGTCACGGTGATACATCACAATGGAACCCAAAGCACTTTGCATTTCTAGAACTCAAAGTTAAAGTTGGGACTGCTCCAATTTGCCACCTACTACCTCAGGATCATGTTGCTTGGATTGCAAAGTAGAACCATCATGTTGCTTGGATTGCAAAGTAGAACCACATTTTCTTTTCATTTACGCATTTAGGTGTGTTGTGTTTGCTATGATGTATTATTACAAGTGTGCTCTTTGTTTTACTTTGATGTCTTTACTATGATGTACTACATGTGTGCTAAATAAAGTTGCTTTTATGTTATGACTCAATGCTATGGCTCACTGCAACATAAATAAATGTTTTGTCTCTGTCTATAACCCCCTCTTCTTTAACCTTAAAAACTACCGATGACATGCAATTTCTTGTTGGAAGTGGAAATAGTGATTGTTGTGCAACCTTGAAAGAAATTATATTAGATATACATGCAATTCATATGCCATCGCGCAGTACCCCACAAGCAAAAACTTCCTAACTTCCATCTCACTTTCCCCTCACACAACCAACTTCCATCTCACTTTCCCCTACTAAAGCGATTCTTAGTAAAAGCGCTGTCAAAGATTAATAAAAAAGCATAAAAAATTAAAAAAAAAACGCAACATACGAAAGCGCTTTTGGAAAAGCGCTCTTATAGGGGGGGCTATCAGAGCGTTTTTTCCAGAAAAAGCGCTCTCATAGGGGGGGCTATCAGAGCGCTTTGCTGGAAAAAGCGCTCTTAAAGGGGGGTCTACAAGAGCGCTTTTTCCAGGAAAACGCTCTTATTGGGGGGCCTACCAGAGCGCTTTTTCCAGAAAAGCGCTCTTATAGGGGGGGGCTACCAGAGCGCTTTCTGAAGCGCTTTTGTTACCTACGCCAGCGCTGCCTTTCACAGCGCTTTTAAGCGCTTTTAAAGCCCATAAAAAGCGCTTTTAAAGCCCTTCCATGTTGTAGTGCACCTAATGAAAGGATTCAAAACCTAAACACTATCAAAATTATGAAAACTAAGAATTTCAAACACCTGGAAGCATAAAAAAACTAGCAAATAAAAAAACTTCATTTGATTTATTTAAGTCTTTGACACTTTGTCATTCTATAATATTTTCCAGTATTTTTGATAAAGTCACTGAAGTTTTGATTTCAAATGACCTAAATTGATGAAGAAGTGAGTAAAATAGCCAAGTGAAGAAATATTGGGGACTTATAAATATTTCGAAGAAAAGCTACTAGAATTCTCACAATCACGATGGCTTCATCGTGAGCGGGATGGGAAAGTATCGCGGTCGCAATGATACTCACCGTGGTCGCGATGGTACAGAAGTGTGACGTGTTTTGCCAGCTTTAAATAGAAAATAATGCTACTTTTTTAGGTGTTCCATTTTGGACAATAGAAAGTTGTGCATGGAGTTCTCAAGCAAGGATTTAGAGCATTTTGGAGTCATTGAAGAGATTATTCTTTCTTGATTTTCATGTACTCTTCATTTAAACTCATGGTATTTCATTTTTTTAACAATGAGTAGTTAGATTTCTCTTGATTAGATTTTATAAGATGAACTTGATTTTACCTTATTGGATCATATGATTGCTTGTTGTTATTTGACTGTTTTGAAATTACAATTATTATTCAATTGCTTTTATTCTTTCTAGTTGTGTGTTTTTGAAATTACAATTATTATTCAATTGCTTTTATTCTTTCTAGTTGTGTGTTGACTAGGCATGTCAACAGAGCGGGTCGGGGACGGTTTTAACCTCCCCCAAACCCAAATCCGAATCCCCAAATGATCCCTGTTCCTTGCCCTAAACTCAAACGGAGATGAAGAATTAAAATCTAAACCCGTCCCAAACGGGTTCGGGTATCCCCACCCTGCCACCATCCATTTAGTAAAATCAATTTTTTTAATTGAAATATTTATTTTTTCTAAAATCAAATTACATTATAAATGATAAAATAAAATAATCTCAAAATATTCTATAGATACATTTCAAATATTTTAAATAATAAATACAATTCAAATTATTAAAACATTGGCCATATATTTAATATTGTAATTTATCAAAAATAAATAATAATGTGTATAATAAAATAAACGGGGCGGGTTCGGGGTGGGTAATAGTGTCCCCATTACCCGACCCGTCCCCATATTTTGTTATCGGGGAAAACCAAAACTCGAACCCAAACCCAATCAAAGCGGGTTTTTCCCGTCAACTTCGGGGTGGGTACCCGCGGATATGGATTTTGTTGCCATGTCTAGTGTTGACTAGTTGTTTGAAATTTAAGGGATTCAAATAAGATTTAATTGACTTGACATCATCTAAACCTTTTTCAAATTTTATTCGGGTAAATATTTTCTGCAAAACCATTCTAAAAACTCCTCATATTTTATTTAAATCGCACGATTACAACCTTGTTTAAATTTTCAATTCATGTGAAGACAAATATATTTTTATTACTTCGAACGTATTAGTACACTTTCTAAGAAAGTCAACATCTTTTCAAAGTCTCAAAGAGACTACATATATAATACTAGGAAAATTCTTAGGTGGACACATACTTAAGAAATTGTTTTACACACAACCAATCACTGAATTTTAATTATTTAAAAAAATAAATACTAATTTTTCTCTCTCCTTCATAATCTCAACCACCCCATGAATCCAATTAAAACCAAAATTAAAATTAAAATAAATTTAACAAAAACTTTTTCTTATTGGTTGTGCCTAAGAATGTGGATTTAGGGTCGTGTCCATGTAAGAATTGCTCTATAATACTAATAATAATGTATAACCTAAATGGCCCAAAAGCTATGAATAACAATTAAAATAAAATACTATTAATATATAATCTAGCTAATTAATTATAATTTTCTTATTTAACACGTAAGCTCTATGTCCATGTGCCCTTTCGCAAGCATTCGCCACTCGTTATGATGTTTAGAAAAATGTCAAGAAAATTTACTCCAAAGATGGCCACAACTATCTTTAATTTATTATAGTATCAATTACGACGGCAACGAACTCCATAGTATCATATTTAGCCTTACAATATAGATGTGTAAATTTATCTAAGCTTGATTCTTTAATTTCATTTAACCAATTCCTTTTACAAGCATAATAGAATTTCATTCAATTTATAACCAGGTTTATAATGGGATCATTGTTCTTTAAAATGAAGCATATATTGAATAATTGTCGCACTAGTGCAAAAAGAACAATATAATTTTAAAATTTACACCCGATATACTAAAAACGGGTGTAATTAAAAAATACGGTGGCAATTTTGTAAATAATAGATTATTTTAAGTATTAATATGTGTCAGTTTACACCCTATTTTTTAAAAACGGGTGTAAATTAAAAATATTTTTATAATCAAATTTCAATTACTCCCATTAAATTTAAAACGGGTGTAAATTTAACTAGACTAAAAAAAATTTATCAATTTTATAACTTAAAATAATAATCATTAATATAAACACATTTAAAAACCACAATCTATTTTATTAAGGACTTATGTAATCTATTTTATTAAGGACTTATGTAATCTATTTTATTAAGTTTACAACTTAATAACATTCAATAATAAAAACATCAAGAAATTCAAAACACAATGTCTTCGAAACCCATTTTTCAGTTGTATGAACCTTTCTCTTCGAAACCCGTCACATCGAGTGCAAACACGTCGGAGAATTGGGAGAGACTGAGAAGCGAGAAATCTAACCATTTTCTAAACTCCTTCCTCGCATTTCCATTGCGTATTTCGGATTTTTCGATTCACCTAATGACTCCGTCATCAGAAACTTCCGTTCGTACAAAACACGATTCCTTCATTTCTATACGGTTCTTCACCTAAAACCCTATCGATTATTCACCAGATCATCAACTACGGCCCCGGTTCTTCTGCCGTTGCGACGTCTTCATTGACCGAAACTAGATAGATCGGTTGGGCTTTGAAGCTTCTCCGAAGGAATATTCCAGTAAGATGGAGATGTACTTTGGATTTGACACAACTCATGTTGCTGCTAGGTGAATCGTTGAACTTATTTCATTTTTTGGATAATTCATTTTTCTAATTGTTGAATTGACTTAGAGTTTTCGATATAGAGCAGGGGCTTTGAAGCTTTGATCTTTAGAATGTTCATTCACTGTTTGATGAATTGATTCAGAGAGATTATGATTGTGTTTTGTCTCCGAGTGGGACTTCTACTGCCTCTTTAATTCATGGAAAGTTCCTAATGGTTACGATTCGACGATTTCGACGAATTACTCGAAGAATTTGAGTTCTGGTTTTGGTTCTAGAGGTGGTTTGAGATGCAGGTTCCTTCAATTACTGCTTCTTCTACCTTTGTTTATGTGGAGAGAAAAGTTTATGCAAAGACTTATGAGTTGTTCACAAGAGATGATAGTTATGTGAGCAAGGTTCTTGGTGCTTGGTGCTTGGCAGCTACACCAGTTAACAAAGACCTGTAGTTGTTGCTTTCTACAAAGGGTGCCAAAATTCCAAGGTATGTACCGAGTTGGATTCTCACACCGGAACCGGTGACAAGGTTCTAGCAGAGTTTATTACCGATCTAGGTCACTCATTGGAGTCTGATGAAGAATTTGATTCAAAATTGAAAGAAAACTATTTTTAGAAAATTCAATGTGTTTCTATGCAAATTATGTTATTTTTGTTTAGTTGCGTTGCAATGGATGCGATGAACTTGCCATTTTTGTTTAGTTGTGTTTCTATACAAAAATTATGTTAATCTCGTTAATCTGATTAATTATGAGGATAACTTTCAATTTTAATGTTTTGGAGGTATAACCTGAGGATAATAATCATACAACGCCCATATATACGCCCATATAACTTTTATGTAGGCAATATTCCTGTATTTTATTTCTGCTTTATGTATGCAGTTAATCCAAGCCTTGGTGGGATTACAAAAGCTAGAGATTATCTGAACAATTGACGGGATCTTGTTGACATGGTTGTCATAGATATCGCGCTGGCTCAAGAGAATGACTGTGAGTTTCTTAGGTTTATAAAAAGTGAACATGACCGTATTCAACTTTATGGTAAGAGTATTTTACAAATCATTCTTTTAATTAGTGTTAGGGTAAATTCTGTATTCTAACTTGTTTTATTTATCTAGTGACCTATGAGGGTAATCCTAATGACGCTCCGATAAAAGCTAGTTTAGAGATTGCTCAGAAATATGTTCAAGGGAATAAAAAGATTAAGATAATACCAAGGGTTCCGTTTGACTTCGCTGCCACTTCATCCAGTCAGCTTGTTCCTGTTTTGACAAGCTCTACGGTTCTAAATTAGAAAATCTTTTTTAATCTAAATATATTATCTTAGATGTAAAAGTAAGAATTTGCAGTTTTGATTGCAGAAGCATGCTGCTGGTGCATCCAGGTTCTCTGAAATGGATTCAGATGCTCAAGTTCCGCAACATAAAAAGTAAGAATTTTATTAATTCTAATTTTTGGTTTTCTGGTTTTCCATTTTTGGTTCTCTTAGTTCTCTATTTTTGGTACTTTGGTTCTCCGTTTTTTTACGATTTCTGTTTGAATTTGTGCGAACCATTCCGCAAAAGTACTGCAAACCGGTACACGCGAACCAATTCGCGGTTCACAGGGGGTAGTGCGAATTCTGTGACTATGGTCTTATCAACAAATTTTGCCGCCACATAACACAACTGCTTGTCGGTTGGGTGTATGGAAGGATTGCATGTGGCTAATTTCTGGTCGTGATCTTTGGCTTATGAAAGAATATGGCTGAGGCTGTTATTGAAGTTGTCCTTGATAATTTGAGCTCACTCATTCAAAAAGAGCTTGGCTTATTTCTTGGTTTCGATCATGACTTCAATAGACTACTGTCCTTGATAATTATTTTATTGTTTTGATGCAATTGGTAGGTCATTAAGAATGAAGATCTTGAAGAGTTAAAGGAACTGGGTTCTGATACATTTGGGACTGTTTATCATGGAAAATGGAGAGGAACAGATGTTGCTATCAAGAGAATAAAGAAGAGTTGCTTCACTGGTCGATCATCTGAGCAAGAGAGACTGGTAATTTGTCATTCAATAACCGAACAACGACTCACCCTTAATTCAACTAATACGTTTTCGATTATCAGAATTATTTTTAGTTATAATCTTATACCAATATGGCCCTTGATGACAACTAAGCTGATATTGTAAGCATAACCAAATATATTAAGCAGGTTCTTCTTTCTCTGCCACACTCGTTCAAGATTCGCTTAGATTAGCTAAGGATGTTATTAGTAACTACTCTTTTGGAAGCATTAATTCTATCTCTGGTGCTTCGGTTCCGGCCCAAGGGCTTTTGGGCTTCGGCCGTGGCCCGTTATCTTTACTGTCTCAATCTGGATCAATTTACTCAGGTGTTTTCTCTTACCGTCTTCCAAGTTTTAAATCTAACTATTACAGGATCTGAGAAAGAAGCTAGCTAGGATGGAATACGGTGGTGGGATAGTGGGCGACGGCGGTGTATTTGGGACTATGGTTGGAGGAGATCAAGGAGATATAATTGAGGAGCTCTTAGGAGAAGGTTGCTGGATTGAAGCTAGTGAGATGGTGGATCGGGCCGAGGGCGAGTCAAGGTCCATCAACTTTGGTGAAAGAGAGATTAGTAGTTGATGTTGGTTACTTAAAAGAGTACACAAAGAACTCTTCCAACAACGTTCTTATTCACATATGGGTGCCTGTTCTAAGGAGGAGATCAGCAATTCAATATCTGCAGCAGGATTCCAGTTCATCTGTTCCGATTTATGTGAATCCAAACATGAATGTTCATAACGAGTATCCGCGACATCAGCAACAACAGCAACAGTATGGTTCTCTTTTAGCATTTCCTGTGTTCGAAAGAGGAAGTGGAACATGTCTAGGTGTCATTGAGTTTGTTATCGCCAATCAAAACCTCATCAATTATCGTCCACAACTCGATCATCTCTCCAATGCTCTTGAGGTTTGTAGTTTCTCAATTAATTGCATTAGTACTAGTTTAATAATATTACCGTAATTTAAAACATGTGATTGATGGATCTATCTATCTTTGGTGCAGGCTGTTGATTTTAGAAGTAGCCACAACATGAATATTCCACCAGCAGTAAAGGTAAGGATGCATTCCCTCATTCATCAAATCAATACTAGATTCAATTCTTGACCTAATTGTTTTACATATGATAATGAATAATTAGGTTTTTGAGGAGTTGTACGAAGCAGCGGTGAATGAGATCGTAGAGGTGTTGGCGTCTGTATGCAAGACTCACAATTTGCCACTAGCGCTAACATGGGCTCCTTGCATACAACAACAAGGAGGAGGAAAAGGTACTACCGGTGGTGGTGGATGCAGTGTTTCGATTACAGTTCCAACGGATCAGATGAACAATAATAATCATATGATGATGAGTTGCATATCGACTGTTGATTCAGCTTGTTATGTTGGTGACATGGAGATGTTAAGATTTCAAGATCAAATGCAAATGGTTGAAGAGGATAAAGACATAGAAATGTTGCCAAAACAAAAATAAAAGAATAAGAAAACTTATATATGAAGAAAGTGTTATGACTTAGTTAAAATATGATTTTTATGTGTGTATGATTTTATAGTACTTGAAATATTATGACTGCACATGATTTTGTATACTTTTTGGTTAATATTAAAAATATTTTGACTTAGTTAAAATATGATTTTTATGTGTATGATTTTATAGTATTTGCAATATTATGACTAAAAATGAAATATAACTAAATGGTGTATATGAAATAGGGTGTAAATAGATTTAAATATAATATAATTGTTCATTCATAAATGGCGTATTTACACCCGATTTTTATTAAAATAGAGTGTAATTAAGAACGTATTTACACCCGATTTTTATTAAAATAGGGTGTAATTAAAACGTAATTACGCTCAATTACACCCGATTTTTATTAAAACAGGGTGTAATTAAAACATAATTATGCTCAATTACACCTGATTTTTATTAAAATAGGGTGTAATTAAAACGTAATTACGCTCAATTACACCCAATTTTTATTAAAACAGGGTGTAATTAAAAACGTAATTACGCCCAATTACATCCGATTTTTATTAAAACAGGGTGTAATTAAAAACGTAATTACGCCCAATTACACCCGATTTTTGTTAAAATAGGGTGTAACGTAGAACGTATTTACACCCAATATTTTTAAAATAGGGAGTAATTACGAACGTATTTACACCCGTTTTAAACGGGTATAAAACGGGTGTAAATGCGTTAGACATTTCTCACCCGGTGGATATACACCCGATTTTTATTAAAAATAATGGGTGTAAATTTAATAAAAAACGGGTGTAAATTAACATTTTTGCACTAGTGTCGTGTCTTACAATTAGCGCTGGTCCCGACTTTTTAGAGGCTCGAGACAAAACAAATAAATGGATCCCTAACAAAAATTGATGTTTTACTCACCTCCAAAATGAAGAAGAATCTCGGAGAAAATATCAAAATATAAAGTCTTGATTGTTTCTAACAATAAAAAAAGTTTCAATACAGATAAGTAGTCATCTGCAAATTATTAAAGAATTCAAAATTGAAATATAATTAAGTGAATTAAAAATGAAAATCTTTCTTAATGTTGTTCCAATTTATAGGCAACATCTACCATCTCAAAGAAATGAAAGTGATGTTTTCTCTTACTTTAATTGTGAAAAACCAAATTGTATGGCTAAAAAAAATAGGAGTAGTCATAAATCATGTCTTGACCCTAATACGCATGTTTACCTGATTGGTAAAAAGTTTA
This sequence comes from Vicia villosa, assembly GCF_029867415.1. Classification (NCBI taxonomy): domain Eukaryota; kingdom Viridiplantae; phylum Streptophyta; class Magnoliopsida; order Fabales; family Fabaceae; genus Vicia; species Vicia villosa. Next base: position 179,114,772 of record NC_081183.1, read on the forward strand.
TATGACAAGTAATAATGAATTTGATTTCATTATAAAAATTTGATAATAAATAAGTTAATTGTATGATAAACTTTTAAATATTTAATTATAACATAAATAGTCTTTAAAATTTATACTAAAATAAATAAAAATAAAAATAATAGGAGTAACAATAAATAACCATCTAAAATAAATTTTGATTTAAAATCTCATTATAAATTTAATTAATTATATATAAATTATTTTATAACTAAAATTTAAGAAATGCTAATTGTCACAAAAATTATATAAGAAATTCATCGCAAACCTGAACTGTAGATAGTGACATAGTGTGAAAGAATGGAGTGTTCCTATAAAAATTTGGAAGCCACTGAGTCTCGAACTGCTAACACTAAGCTACAAAATCAATCACTTAACCGCTGGGCTAAGAGCAACAAATTGCTTAACAGTTCCGCTGACAAATATATATTATCTAACTTTGGTATTATAATTTCCTAATTCCACCACCATTTGAGGCCCCTATTTTTTTAAGGCCCTGAGCTTTGGGTCTGCTTGCCCCGGCCTAGAGCCAGCCCTGCTTACCATATTGACCACACTGCATGCTTCTGTTAAAGCCTCCACTGCAACTAATCTCATATCTCTATATCCTAGTTGAGGTGAAGAAATGGAAGATGTTTTGGGAACATCGTAGTATTTGATACGGCTATTGCAAATGTTACGAACGAATGTAAGGCATGATGATGACGACGACAACAACAACAACAACAGATGATTTACCAATTCCATCGGATGATTACAAGGCATTATTTTAGTTCAAATTAAGCAGGCCCTTAACCATCATTTTCTGTACTGATTGCTCACTACTATTCATGTAAACTCGGTTTCTACGTCATTTGTAACTATGAGCTACTACTTAAGAGGGGGTGAATATTAGGTTTTATGGAGTTTTCATGTTTTATGCAAATATTCTTCCCTTTTAATTTTTTCCAAATTTCAAGCTTATCAACCTCATACATTTCTCACTTTCTAAATCGTAAACCCTAAACCCTAAATAGGTGAAGATTATGTCCTCTGGGAGGGAATATGTGAAAATTCTATCCTGATTTTGTGGAGTAGTGGGGAGACTTGAGTGAAAGTTTGTGTGCTCTATGTGATTCAATTGTGACTTAGAGATAGACAATTGTGTTGCTGGTATCAACGGTGAGGACGCGTTTTTATGTGACTGTAGCGATAAGAAGGTGGCAGAAGTGGTTATCAGAAGGAGCAGTGCTAATAGCAACATTTGGCTGAAGTTAAAAATTAAGGAGAACATGCTTTTGCAAAAGTCTAAGTTGAAATGGGGTAATAAAGACGATTCTAACAGCAAGTCTTTCATTGCTTCATGAAGGAGAGAAGACGTGAGAACTTCATTGGTTCGATAGATTCAGATAACGCAAAGAAGGAATCGGCGGGAGAGATTAAAGAGGAAGTTCGTAGGCATTTTGCTGAGAAATTTAAGGAACCTCTTCTTGGTAGACCGATACCTTAAGGAATTCAGTTTAATAGGCTGATAGATGAGGAAAGAGTTTCGCTTAAAGGACCATTTTCGGAGTTAGAAATTAAAGAAGTGGTTTGGGGTTGCGAGGGCTCTAAAAGCGCGGGTCCTGACGGTTTCAATTTCTTTCTAATCAAGAAATGTTGGAGTGTTATGTGGGAGGATTTTCAGAGGTTTTTCGACGATTTTCATGGAAAAGCTTTGTTATCTAAGGCCATCACTTCTTCTTTCTTGACGCTTGTTCCGAAGAAAAGTATACATATTGGACTGGACGACTATAGGGCGATCTGTTTAGTCAGTTGTTTGTATAAGACGATAGCGAAGTTGTTGGCAGCTAGGTTAAAGAAGGTTTTAGGGTCTCTAATTTCACCTTGTCAGAGTGCTTTTTTCCCAGGGAGACAAATGTTGGATGGAGTTACTGTGGAAAACGAGGTAACTTATTATGATAATTAGGAAGGACAAAAAGAAATGTTTGATGTTAAAGGTCGATTTGGAAAATGCATACAATAAGTTTAGTTGGGAGTTCTTGAAATATATAATGAGAAGAATGGGATTTGGAGTAGTATTGATGAGTTGGATGGAGGCTACTATTTTTACTAGTAAAATATCGGTACTAGTAGATGGAAGCCCTACCAATGAATTTGTAATTGAAAGAGGTTTGAGGCAAGGCGACCCGCTTTCACCATTTCTTTTTGTTATGGTGGAAAAACTGTTAGACAGGGATGGTTGGTAAGGCAGTTGAGATTGGTGAGTTTTCAGGTTTTAACGTGAAAGGGAGATGTTCGGTGGAAATTCTTCAATTTGCCAACGATACGCTACTAGTTAGGGAAGGAACATAGAAGTATGTCTGGTCTCTCAGATTTATTTTTAGAGGGCTCCAAATAGTATTGAGTTTAGGAGTTTATTATCAGAGGAATAAGCTTATAGGCTTTAATTTGAGTATCCATTTTCTTAATGCTGCAGCAAATTTCCTGTCTTGTAAAATTGAAGAGAATCGGTTTCCCTTTCTTGGAATTATGATTGGGTTGAATCAAAGGCGCCGTTCAGTCTAGAACCAAGTGATCTCTAAATTAAAAGCTTGTCTCTCATCTTAGACAGGTAGAATGCTTAATTTAGGGGGAAGAATTACATTGCTAAGGTCGATTTTATGTAGTTTGTCAATTTTTCAACTATCGCTTTATCGAGCTCCGATTGTTGTTTGTAATGAAATAATTAGCATTCAAAACAGGTTTTTATGGAGTGAAATAGAGGAGATGAGGATTCACTGGATTGGGTGGAATTCTGTTTGTCAGCTTTTAGATTGTGGTGGCTTGGGATTAAAGTGGATCGATGTTTTTAATGTCGCACTATTGTCGAAATGGAAATGGAGGATTTTGAGAGGGGAGGATGCTTTGTGGATCAAGGTTTTGAAGGCTAGATATGGAACTTTAAAATTCCATGTGTTATCCGATCGTAGTATCAGAAGTTCTCCGACTTATTCTTCTTGGTGGAAGGATATTTTTTCTTTGAGTAAAAGGCAGAAGGTGAACGCTCTCTCTAAAGGTTTCAAGTTCGATTTAGGGAATGGCTTGAATATTCTTTTCTGGTATGCTGATTAGGCAGGTATTTGTCCTTTAAAAGATCGTTTTCCGACTCTATTTGAGGCTTAATGATAGAGACTTAATATTATTAGTAGAATTTAATTGGGCTTTCTCTATTGCTATTTAGTTGGGCTTTGATTGTTTAGATTTATTTGATTATCCATTTGGGATATTATATAATGTAGTGTCTTTGACACATTTTAGATATCAAGAAATCAAATGAAGTTTATTTTTATTCCTTTTGTTTTATTTACTCATTTTAGTGTTTTTCCTCTTTCATTTTAGAAACCCTAGCTCTATAATCTTGGTAGGAAAAACACTAAAATGAGTAAATAAAACAAAAGGAATAAAAATAAACTTCATTTGATTTCTTGATATCTAAAATGTGTCAAAGACACTAAATTATATAATATCCCAAATGGATAATCAAATAAATCTAAACATTCAAAGCCCAACTAAATAGCAATAGAGAAAGTCCAATTAAATTCTACTAATAATATTAAGTCTCTATCACTTTTGCATCTAAGAAGAATTCAGTGGCAGAGATGGGTAGTAGCGCAGTTTCCGACTAGGAATGGGGATGTTTTGATCTTAAAGTTGTTAGTGAGGAGGAAGTGTCGAGCAGAGTGAAGAGGAGAATCTGCGGTTAGTTTTGTCGAGTTTTTCTATTGTGAGGGAGTCTGTGGACTCTGTTTCTTGGCGTCCAGATCTGGTTTTTGGTTATATTGCAAAGTCGGGTTACGTTTTCCTTTCCAGTTCTGTTGCAGGCAATGGGAAAGGGACGGTTAGTAGTAAAGCCTTTCAGAATTAAAGTGTTCAGATGACGTTGTTTTTAGAATCCAATTGCTACGAAGGATCAGCTTTTTTGCAGAGGTTTGGATTCCAATTCTGGTTTATTTTGTGTATTTTGTGAAACTGGTCTAGAATCGATAGAGCATATGTTGGGTTCTTGTGCTTTTTCTAAACAAGTTTGGAGAGACATATATTTCATATTGGATTAGTATTTCACATCGTCTTGACGAATCTAGGATCTTGAGTTTTTTACGTTGGTTTCGATTCTTCAAGAAGAGGAAGGTTAAAAAATGTAATGAAGGTATTATTTGGATGGCAGTTTGTTGGGGTCTTTGGCTTTCGAGGAAAGGGGGTGTTCAACAACGATAAATGTATTGTTTCAGAAGTCGTTTAGAATATCAAAGTCTTAGCTTGGAAGTGGCCCTTTATATGAGATATTACTAGATCCAAATAAATTTTTTATGAAATTTACAAAGCCCCTTTGTTTAATTTAACCTAAGTTTCATTTGGTTTGTAATCTTTTCTCTTTCTAGATTTTCTTTCGACTTTTGTAATCGGAGTTGGGTATTCCTAATGCTCTTTATTAATATATTCCTTGCTTAAAAAAATTGTGATTGTAACAAACTTTTGTAATTCAAATGAAACTCAGATGGAAATCAATGCAAATTTAGTTATTCATTTCAATTTTGTTAATCTCTTTTTGTGTTATTTCTAGTATCTGGAGGAAGGTTTTCGAGTAGATTAGTCCGTTAAACAACTTATCCTTGGAGGAGTTTGAGGGGTTTTTTGGTTTTTTTTGAGAAGGTGAAGATTAAAGCTAAGAGGATTATTGTAACGGTTATTTGGTTAGCTATAGTTTGGTGCATTTGGATTAGACGTAATGCGATCATTTTTATGAATGTTTAAGTATGTTTTTGGTCCCCATAAATATCTCAAATTTTATTTTTAGTCCCTATTAATAAAATGACATATTTTAGTCCCTATAAAATTTTTATGCATGCAATTTTAGTCCCTGCTATTTTTTAAAATTTTAAAAACTATTTAATTATCTTTACAATTTTAAATTTTAGAATAATTTTTTCCATACGTGTTTAGAATATTATAAAATATTTTTTTATCAAATAATAAAATTTTTTAAAATGAGAAGAATTAAATATGAATTTTTTAAATTTCAAAAAATAATGATAAAAGTAATGCAAATCTCGACTTAGAAATCAAAGTTTGAGTTTCTTTTTTTTTCGAGAAACTTTTTATAACGTTCGTAACATGTCTGTAAAATAATCATTCAAAAATACACATTGGTTTAACAGTATGGACTAAAACTACGTGCATAATAATTTTATGGGGACTAAAATATATCATATTTTTAATAGGGACTAAAAATGAAATTTGAGATTGTCATACCCCAAAATTTGCCCTTATATATTTACCAATGTCACTTTATTTCAAATAAATGACGTAGCACAGTTGGTAAGGATTTGTGGATAAAAGGTACAAGAGCGAGAGGTCTCAGGATCGAACCTCACTTCTGACATTTTCCACTTTTTATTTATTTATTTGTCACTAACCTCATTTTCATTTATGTTAAAAAATCACAAAAAATAGTTTTCTTAATTAATTTTTACTTTTTCAATTTTAATTCAAAAATAACCAAAAAAAAACATTTTTATTCTTAAATTTCGTTTTCTTTATTTAAGGTATTTTTCAATATATTATTTTTCATTTAATTCATGATTTTCTTCATAAAATAGTCAAAAAAATCATAAAAAAAAAATATAAAAGGCAATTTCTCATTTAACTTTGGGGCCAAGTCAATCAACATTAAAATATTTGATTTGATTTTCTTTTGCCTTAATTAATTTCCTATTTTGTTTACCCTAGTTTTTCTATTATAAATATACACTAGAAAAAAACAATGAAAGAAAAAAAACCCTGATTTTCTAACCAATACACACGTACAGTAACAATCTCCCAATTCTCATACTAATCATCTTCTAACTTTCACACCAATTGCACAGTTCCATAAAAGATGAATTCCTCCCTCTCACAATCTTTACGCTACTGTAGCTTATATCCACTACAACAAATTTGTCCTTTAGCAGCGCATCTACGAAAGCGCTTTTGGGAAAAGCGCTGCTATAGGTTGCGCAAAAAACAAAAATAAAAAACAAGGGAAAAAAGCGCTGGCAAGGGGGGGTACGAGAGCGCTTTCTAAAAAGCGCTGGTAAAGGGGGGGGGGGGCTACGAGAGCGCTTTATAGAAAGCGCTGGTAAAGGGGGGGGGTACCAGAGCGCTTTCTAAAAAGCGCTGGTAAATGATGGATACGAGAGCGCTTTCCAAAAGCGCTGGTATAGGGAAAATTAGGTATATGGTACGAAAGCGCTTTTAGAGAAAAAGCGCCGGTATAGGTATACCTATGAAAGCGCTTTTGAAAAGCGCTCTAGTAGCTCATTTTAAAATTAAATTTTTTAAAACAAATTAAAACAAACGCGCGTTCTGTATTTCATTCTTCATTGTTTCTTCATTGTTTCTTCACTGTTTCTCTTCACAAACCCAGTACCGTCGCCGCCAACCTCCACACAGCCGTCATCGTTCTTCTTGCCAACCGCCGCCGCCGTCGCCGTTCGTTCTTCTGCTTCGTTCACAGCCGGCATCGTTCTTCTGATTCGTTCACAGCCGTTCGTTCTCAACATCTCCTCTCAGCAACAACAACTCTGAATTCGTTTGCAGGTAAATCTTCTATCATCTTTCACTATTTTGTTGTTTCTTGAAACCCTAATTCTGGAAATGTGAGGTTGAAGATGAAAGTGAGGTAACAAGGATGAGAGTGTGAGGTTTCAAACCCGGCCCTGTTTTGCTTTGTTTGTATATTAGGGTCTGTGGCATATGTGAGTGAGGATTGAGCGGATTTAATGGGATTCCAAGGGTGGAAATTGTGTGCACCATGTGAGATGCTTAGTAATTCTTTATGGCCATGTACATACATATTGAATATGAATGTTAATGAATTCATTTGTTTTTTCAATTCAAATTTGTTTTATCTTGCTTTCAATTGTGATATAAAACTATGCAAATTGTGTGGATGCTAATGCCATGGATGGATATGTAGTAGTGATCATGTAATGGTGAATCATAAATGAATAAAGTTACATGTGTTTGGTGTGAATCAAATTCTGCATTTTATTAACTTGTTTTATGTATGGAAATGTATGCATGTGATTTCATTATGCCATTCCCAAATGCTAGTTCACTTATGTCATGTGAATAAGTAAAAATAAATGAGCTATTAGAGTTAGTTAAAAGTGGTTCTGATAAATAGAGTTTGTTAGTATGAAAATATATTGTGTTAGTGGTGGTGTATTTAATTAACTGCATCGTGTGTGTTTAATTTTACAGTTACTTTGAAGTGTACTTTATAGTTACTTTGAAGTCTATGGTTTCTACTTCTAAAATCATAGTAGTTTGTGCTACAGATTGCATATAGTTCCTTCACTTTTATGATATTTGTATTTAACTGCATCGTGCGTGTGTGTTTAATTTTACAGTTACTTTGAAGTCTCTGGTTTCTACTTGTACAACGCCGATTCAAACCTACCCATCTCCCACATCAAGTCTAACTCAGGTTACTATCCCTTTCTTCTTGCTTATAGTTTGTTATTTTCTGCTTATAGTTTATTGTTTATGGTTCTATTTAATATCAATTTAGTGTCTCTCAACCAATTTTTTGGTTTGTGGACTTATATTACCTTGAAATAAGGTAATGTCTTCTTTAAGAAATCGGGTATTCTGATTAGGTATTCTGATTAGGTATTCTATTATGATGATAGCTATTTATTATCTTGACAGAATTCCTTAGTACCTGATAGAGAAACCAAGAAGCATTTGTTTAGCTTAATTAAGTCATGGATAAGACATGGATGAGATCAAACCGATTGTCGAAAGAGTACGAGAAAGGGGTATGGGAATTCGTTGAGTTTGCGGTTGCGCACTCCGAAGGCCCGCTTCGAATGCCGTGTCCTTGCTTGGGTTGCTGTTATGGGGAAAAGGTTGACGGGAAAAAGTTGGGATCCCATTTACTACGGTTTGGAATTGATAGAAGTTATACATGTTGGACAATGCATGGTGAGAAAAGTAACGGGAATGCTGGGTCGAGTTGTAATAGGAAGTATGCTTCAAACGACGATTGCACAGACACATACGATTGCGATCGAGTCGAAGAGATTGCAGAAGCGCTTGAAGAAGATCTTGCGGATTGTCCCAAAATGTTTGAGAGGTTGGTAAGCGATGCAGAGAAACCGTTGTATGATGGTTGTTCAAAATTCACAAGATTGTCTGCGGTGTTAAAGTTGTACAACTTAAAGGCGGACAATGGATGGTCGGATAAAAGTTTCACAGAGTTATTAGCCCTTATGAAAGATATGCTACCAGAGGATAATGTTCTTCCCAATCGAACGTATGAAGCCAAAAAGATGTTGTCCTCTATTGGCATGAGCTATGATAAGATACATGCATGTCCAAACGATTGCGTTTTGTTTCGAAACGAGTATGCAGCGTTGAATGAGTGTCCTAAATGTGGTGCCCCTCGATATAAGAAAAAGTTGTCTCCTGCTAAAGTCTTATGGTATTTTCCTATAATTCCGAGATTTAGACGCATGTATCGTAGTGAGACAGATTCAAGACACTTGACTTGGCATGCAGATGAAAGAATTATTGATGGAAAGTTGCGACATCCGGCAGACTCACCACAATGGATGAAAGTTGATACTGAATATCCTGAATTTGGAAAAGAAGCAAGAAACCTTCGGTTGTCATTGTCTACTGATGGAATGAACCCGCATGGTATTCAAAGTATCTCGCATAGCACATGGCCTGTGATTCTTATGATCTATAACCTACCTCCGTGGCTATGTATGAAGCATAAGTACATGATCAACTAGGCGTCAATAACATGCACTCATACATCCAGTAATATTCCCTCATCCGATATATTATTTAATTAGTCTCACAATATAATTTATTTACACATTTCAATGAAAATAATCTAATGTTTGTTATGTTTTTATTTAAGGTTGTTGTATGACAGAGTGTTGCGCGGGACTCCGTTGTCTAACAGATTCCGTTTCGTGTCTTCCGCCCACTGCAGCGGAATGGCAATTGCTTCGGAACCGGAATCAGTTAGACAGCACTTAGTCGATAGATTCATGTCCACCGGCAACACAGAAAGTCTGCATCTTTGGGCGTATAATACCCGACCAGTAGGGTTAGTTTCTCATTCTTTGTTCATCTAATCTCTGTTTCTTTTGTGTATAGCAAAATTTTCATATAACCTATTGTTTTTATTTATAGAGCACACTGGTTGCTGCTTGCTATCAACCCTATAAGGGAAGTCGTGTATTATCTGAATTCGGTAAACGGTGAATGGACCAATTATCAGGCCATGAAGGACATCGTTGATTTGTAAGTGGGATCGTTCTAAATATATATTCGTGTATATTTATATATATATTTACTTATTTGTGGGATTGATCTAAACATATGCTTTTATATATTTGTTAATTAGATCAATACAAGTGTTCCGAAGTCAACGGGACGCACAGGTATCCCGAACTAAATCTAGCAACATTACTTGGATCCAAGTGCAGGTACATTATTTTTCACAATGTTGCTTATAATATATTTATGCTACTTGATAAAACAATGCACAACTATAGAATCTTATTTGTTTTTCTATGTAGTGTCCGCAACAGCGAAACAGTTACGATTGCGGATACTTTGTATTGCGGTATATAAAAGAAATCCTTCAGGCAAATCAATTAGAGATTCCGCTCACGGTATGAATTTATAACTTAAGATAATTTCATATAACTTATTACATTTAACTAAATGTATCATTCATATTTTTTTTTTGTAGTACCTTGACGAATTCCGTGCCGCTTCATACCCGAAACTTAAGTTGGAAGAAATAAAAGAGGATTTGAGTCATTTTTACATTAAGCACTTTTTCATGTAGGATTTGTGTCGATTTACTTACAATTTTATATAACATTATTGATGTTGTAATATATGATGTATATATATAATTTTGGATATTATTTTGGTATATATATTGTCTTACTGATGGCTGAAATAATATCGTCGAAAATAAATTACAGGTCGAAAATAAATTACAGGTCGAAAATATTACAGGTCGAAAATATTACAGGTCGACTGGGAGGATTAAATTACAGGCTGCACATTAAAAAACCTCACAAACCTACTAAAGCGCTTCTAAGTAAAAGCGCTGCCAAAGATTAATAAAAAAGAATTAAAAAAAAAAACGCAACATACGAAAGCGCTTCTGTAAAAGCGCTCTTATAGGGTGGGCTTTAAGAGCGCTTTTTCCTAAGCGCTTTCGTATGTTGCTTTTTTTTGTCACTAACCTCATTTTCATTTATGTTAAAAAATCACAAAAAATAGTTTTCTTAATTAATTTTTACTTTTTCAATTTTAATTCAAAAATAACCAAAAAAAAAACATTTTTATTCTTAAATTTCGTTTTCTTTATTTAAGGTATTTTTCAATATATTATTTTTCATTTAATTCATGATTTTCTTCATAAAATAGTCAAAAAAATCATAAAAAAAAATATAAAAGGCAATTTCTCATTTAACTTTGGGGCCAAGTCAATCAACATTAAAATATTTGATTTGATTTTCTTTTGCCTTAATTAATTTCCTATTTTGTTTACCCTAGTTTTTCTATTATAAATATACACTAGAAAAAAACAATGAAAGAAAAAAACCCTGATTTTCTAACCAATACACACGTACAGTAACAATCTCCCAATTCTCATACTAATCATCTTCTAACTTTCACACCAATTGCACAGTTCCATAAAAGATGAATTCCTCCCTCTCACAATCTTTACGCTACTGTAGCTTATATCCCTATACAATCATCACTTTATTTCACAAAACCTCACTACCATGTTTCTATACATATACATAAACAGTCACTTCATACAAACTTCCATTGTTAAACCAAACATAAACCATTGTTCATACAACCAAGACCAAATCCTTTCTCAAATTCATCTCATGAGACCATTGACATAACACGCTCAAGAAAAGCCGCACAGTTAACTTCAGCATCACTCTGAACAACGATTCAACGCACAACAATCTGGCAATAACGAAAAAAGCAATTCAAACGCTAAGTTGTTCACCTTCAGCCGTCGCCCATACCTTACGGTTTAGTGTCTTGCTTTTTAAATTCAATTTCAATGATTCTTGTATGATTGATAAAATTCGTTTGAGTTTATGTGTTCATGATAATAGGGCGAATCTTGCTGGATTATTTGATTGAATTTTGAGTGTAGGCATGAAGATTCACCATGATTAGGTTTCCAAACCTTGAATTGGGATTTTTCGGAACTGATCAAATTAGACCAAAAGGACGGTACCATAACGTTCAGGAAAAAATTCAATCCGAACTATGTTGTTTTCTGCTGTTTACAGGTTGCCTGGCCGAAGGAAGTTTGATGCCAAGGAGAAAGCTCCATGGAGAAGACGAACCAGGGGATGAGTCTGGTTTCGATTTATTTTTTTTCTTTTCAGAATATTTTAATTTTAAATAAGTTAGTCATCAAGGATTCATGGCTCAGTTGGTTCAAGCGTTCTAGCGACATGCATGAGGGCTTGGGTTCGAACCCTACCCTCCATGCTATTATTTTGATAATTTGTGTGTAAAAGCTTGCAGTTTGATCCAGTACTCCCGCCTCTGTGCAAGACTACAATACTCCCTCAGATCCTAGCCACTGGATTAATACACAATCCGATCCAACGCCCTAGGGCCTGCGAGCGCATCATGTACCTCCATAACATACCACACTGAATCAAAAGATAAGAATTTTCTAATTTTTTTTTATTCTTAATTACATAACTTGTTTTATTTATTTATATTAATATATATATATATATATATATATATATATATATATATATATATATATATATATATGTTATGCTAAGTTTTTTTTCTTTTACTTTATAAAAATCTTTTTATATATAATTAATAATTTATCTATTTCACTTTCATTTATATTATTTAATTATCATTAGTTATCTTATATAAATCCCAAAAATTTCATAAAAACTATCTCTACTCTCGATTTAATTTTCTTATCCCGATTTAACTAATTAGGTCGCAAGACCAATAATTAATTAAATCGTATGCATTTTCTTATTTAAACCATGCCCTAATCAGGGTTTATAATGAACATTCCAATACACTAAAAATATTTTCTTTTCTTTTGTGCCTTGCCTTTTCAGGGTTATCGACATGGTTTACTCCGACAACGCAACGCGCCTGATCAAAAACCCAGAGCTAAGTATCTTATCTTTAAAGCCTATTTTGTTTTCTTTTAAAATCAGGGGTTTGTCTTGCCTTCACTATTTTTGCCTTTTCCTTTTTCAGGGTTACCCCGAGGCTTTCCGCCAACCATATCAGATCAAATTCGAAGCTAAGTTCCTTTTATTATTATTTTATTTATTAATTATTCTTTTTACTTTTATGGTTGATAAAGTTCGCCTTCGAATCGATAATGCACTCACTCTCTATTTTCTGTCTCTTCTTTTTCCTTTTCAGGGTTTGTCAAATGCAAAAGCTACGTCGTTGGTAACTCTAAACCCTATTTTATTTTATGGCTTTTATTATTACTTGTGCCAAACCCTGTTGGGGATCCGCTGGTTTCACTTTCCCCTCCCCTTTATTGCTTTATATACTGCGTGGTTAGTAATTTAGGGAGTGCAAATTTAAACTGGATTAGAGTCACTAATTACAAGATAAATAACTGAATTGAACCACATGATTGTTGCACACACGCACTCTTTTGGGGTAGCCTCTCTGTTGCCTGTTGCCTTGTTGCCTGTTGCCTTGTGTTTTTGCAGAATAAGCCATGTCCCTCGAATACGAGGATACCTCAGCCATGCTGCCTTGATAAATAAAGGTCATACGACCCTAATGATGCTGCCTTCGATACACTAATATGATCTCGTCCCTCGGAAGTTGCCTACGAAAGGCTGAGGTATCCTCTGGCTGCCTACGAAAAGGCTATTCTGGTTCTTCCCTTAGACTACCTGCCTCCCTATGGCATGGGACAGTCTTATGGCGAACGAACTCTCGATGACCCTTCAACCTCCAAATGAAAGGCTTCCTGCCCTCTTATGGCAATGATAGACCCTTTCACCCTGAAAGGCTAAAAGAGACCTATCATCTAAGTTTAAGGTAATTGCTTTAATTGCCTTGCTCTGGCTAAAACTGTTTTTTTTTTCATATTCTTTCTCATAAACCTTCAAAAGGGCTACGCTCATTTACGAGCTAAAGTCCCTATTCTTTTTCTTCTACATTTCTGAAACAAAAAAGAGCAAAGCAATTAAGAGCCCATGGAAAACCATGGATGCAAAGGGTGCCTTACACCTTCCCTTTGCATAATTACCCCCGAACTCAAATCTTTTTAAAAGGTGTTTTCCTGTTTCTTTTAGCCTTTCCGATATTTGGATAAAATAAAAGTCGGTGGCGACTCATGCTTAACCGCGACATTTCAATCGATAAAAAGTCAGTTCACCGTATTACAGAGATATTTATAGGGGAATAAAATAATCTAAAACAAAATGACCCCTTTTTTTATATTCTTTTTTTCTTTTTTTTTATATGATTTTTTTTTGTACATAGATAGCATATGAAAAATATCCAAGTTCCCCTCCTGAGTCAATGAAATTAACCCAGTCTTCATTAGAATCTGAGTCTGAATCATATAGATGAACATGATTCTTCTTCAGGGATTTGATCTCTGTCACATAAGCTTTTCCTGTTCTAAATGCTCCAGTAGATGTTCAAACATCTGTTTCTATGTTGAAACCAACCTTCTTTGAATCACTTCCCTTGTCCTTATTTGACTTTAGTAGATGATCCTCCTTAGCACCAAATTCTTTGGAAGATTTGCTCATTGTTGAAACGCAGTTTGTGAGGATGGTGAGGTTGTAAAGCCCTTAAATATAAAGAGACTTGCTTAAAGGGTAACTAAAACCTTCTATGTAACAATTTTCCAGTCAAAGAAAACTTTTTTGGAAAGAAGATAAAACTAGTCTTAGTAAAAGTACACCATTCATTGTAGGAGAGATACACATTTCTTATCAGGTTTTTCTTTTTCCCAAGTTTTGACTGCTGGAAGATGTTACAACATTTGAAATGACATTCCTATGCCAATGAAATTTATTTTCTGAGTTTCGCATATCATAAGATGAAGGCATATAGGTGACAAACCGACCAAGCAGTTATTACTATAGTTCTTCAATAGTGCATTTCCAAAATTACCCCTCATGTTCTCAATGTAACTTGCACCTCAAGTTATGATGAAAATACTTCTGCAGCTTCTTAGACATACCAATCTTAGGATTATTAATAATTGCATGTAGCAAGACTCCTGATGATTGCAGTAGCTTGTCACATAACAATGTCATGACATTCAGTTTGACATTGTATTTTAGTAGTCCGTCCAACTAAAAAAACATCTTCAGCCAAGCAGCCAATCTTAAATGCATACCATGATTCAATTAATTCTAATTCAGTGACCAGAATATCCTCCAATAATACCATCTTCATAGATATTACCAAAAGCTTTTACTCCATCATTCACCGTCATTAGTTATTTCATCTTTAAAACTACTGATGATTCCAGACTAAAATCAACTCCAAATAATGAACTCCCTTTCATACAAAACCTTGGTTTACTTGGGGGCTTTCTTACTCAGTGCTTTCTATCCTTTTCAAAAATTCTGAAATATCCACTTGTTGAGATGATGCTTCAACATCTGGTTGAACATCACTAAAAATACTTATCTCAATAGAATAACTCAGAAGCATATCTTGTTCTTCTTTTAGGGTAAGGTAAGAATCTTTGAAGACATATCAGATAATATATTCTCCTTTTCCATAGATTACACTAGAGAAAGAATATACATGTTTCTATCAACTAAGATATTCACCTTGCATTAGATTTGGTCAGATCTATTAGAGCAGATTCTGAAGTTTTTGTAACAGTCTGATGTTGCACCTTCTAGTGTGACATCTTGACTTCATCTTCTTTGAACACCAAGTAAGAGAATAAAAAACTAAATAATTGTGGTAAACACAAATAGAAATTATTCTTAAATCCTATCAAGAACACCATACATCTCATTATAGATAAAACATCCTTTTCATGATGGCAATTACCATCAGACGTCACTCAATTGACTTATTTTTATCACAATAGTCATCATTCCTTCGGTGATAGGCAGGTGGAGCAGACAGGCCACATCATGGAGGGAGATGGTCAACTCCCCAACAGGAAAGTGGAAAGACTACGTCTCCTTGTGCCACCTTTCGGAAAATGCCCCCTGCATGTCGTGGCTTATGGTAACATATCCGGTACATCATAATCCACCAAGTTTGGATCCAGTAACAACATCATTAAACCAATGAGCCCGCGGTTTAAAGAGATCAAATATTTTCCGCGAATGGTTCACGGATTTTATAGGCATTGGTTCCTGTCACAACCAAAAAAACAATGTTAGTAACCCGTTTAAATTCATTTTGAATATTTGAAGTAAACCATTTAAGGTGATAGCTTAAAGTTGGGGGAGTTTTTCATTAAATGTTCAAGTCATCACATTCCTATCCATTGTGAGATTATTTCTCCACTTTCTCCCTAAGTGTGAGTCTACTTAGGCATTTTGATACAAGTAATTCCTATCCATTGTGAGATTATTTTTCCACTTTCTCCCTCAAGTGTGAGTCTACTTAGGCATTTTGATACAAGTAAGTCGGTCTCTTTTTTGAACCAAAGGCTCATGATACCATTTGTACTAGGGAGTATTGATATATAATGTATGACTAAACACCTTTGTGAGGGACACACCACTTATCCACCAAAAATCTTAAGGTGTGATAGGTGAGTGGGTTCTCCCACTCATAAATATTATAGACACCATATTTCTATTCAATGTGAGACTATTTCTCCACTTACTCACATTTGTATTTTATTATTCTAACAGAATATGAGAAATATTTAATGTATAAGATGCGTATATGTTGATTTAACGTCTTATTGCTCTTATTTATAAAAATATATTAGAGTTTTTGAACTAGAAATCTTTCTATATATAAGATTATTTTCTAAATAGACAGGTGCTACACTATACTTTATTCTATCATCCTATCCTATGGTTCTCCTTCAATCAATTACTTAACCAATTAAATAAATACACGCCATTCTTAGATAATGTTATCCTGTATTATAATGAAGGAAGGATAAAATAATTAAGAAGCCGGATCGTGAACCATGAGGAAATGAAAATTATTGTTTTATCTTCCCACAATTACTGCACATGCAAGTCCATCTTCCCAAACTCACTCCAAGTCCAAACACACCTTTGTTTGAAAAATATTAGATAATGGCCATTCTGCACCGCTTCCTAACAAAGTCACACGTTTGCAAATCTGCATGGCACCACCGCTTGAAATAAAGCAATTTTAATAATTACATATTACCATCCATTCTCTACATTATATAAAGACTGCATGTGTCTTTCTTTTTCATTCCATCTCAACTTCTTCTCTTCATCATTTCTTTTATCCAATATGAAGTTTCATTTCTTTTACATTATTACTTTTCTAATGATGAGTTGCTCACAAACTCCATGCATAAACCACTTTCATTTCTTCAAATACTAGTTGTGATATTCTATCTCTATTTTGCTTGTAAAAAATTATTATAGTGTTATTATATATTCTCTATTTTTCTTGTAAACAAATGATTACTAATGTTAATATATTATCAAATGCAGCTTCTGCTAGTGGCAACTAATGCTGAAACGTTACCACCTCAATTTTACTGGAAGTCCGTACTCCCTGTTAGCGCAACATCGGAGGAGGGTCGAGTCGGGAGCATTGTTTATTTCGGGGCATTCCTTTGAGCAACACACCTTTGTGGGAGAGACACCACTTCTCTACCTAAAACCTTAAGGTGATAGGTGAGTGGGTTCTCCCACTTATATATGCTCAAGTCACCACACACATTTCCAATGTGAGACTATTAACCACACTCACACTTGATTCTCAACACTCCCCCTCAAGTGTGAGTCTTACACAATGCTCCCCCTCATGTGGAAGCTTCTCTAAGCTTCCACATACACTTGTATCCGTTGACTTCAACTACATGTATCTGTTGATTCTCTTCAACTACATGTATCCGTTGACTTTCAACTACAAGTTTTAGCCGGTCCCTTTTTCTCGAACCAAAGGCTCTGATACCATTGTTAGCGCAACATCGGGGGAGGGTCGAGTCGGGAGCATTGTTTATTCCGGGACATTCCTTTGAGCAACACACCTTTGTGGGAGAGACACCACTTCTCCACCTAAAACCTTAAGGTGATAGGTGAGTGGGTTCTCCCACTTATATATGCTCAAGTCACCACACACATTTCCAATGTGGGAATATTAACCACACTCACACTTGATTCTCAACAGGGTTTGCGGAAATATTAAAAGAGAAGGAGAAAGTATTTTCTGCAGAGTTTCTCTCTGCCCACAAACTGTGGAAATTCTGTTATTCACTTGCAACTACAACTTCTGTGAATACAAGATAATGACTTGATTACAAATAATGAGGGTTACTCCCTATTTATAGATTTAGGTTAGCCTTCTCCCTAAGCCAAAGCCCAAAACTATAAAAGCCCAAAATACCTATTTTGGAGCTAAATCAAATCTAATCTATTTTAAATCTAAATCAAATCCATCTACATTTAAAAATAAACTTATGTGTAACAAACTGTTACACACTTCGACACACCTTGTGTTCGAGTAACAGCCTCGACACAAGGAATTACAAATTAACAAACCCTAATCCTATTTTCTTCATTGTCATCTTTAACGATAAGGAATTACTCAAAGGCTTGAGAGTCTAATTCCAACATCTGGTATCTAGAGCTCCGGTTAATCGATTCAAGGCAAGAAGAATGGCGATGGCAATGAGTCATCCGAATGGGCATTTTCCAGCAACACTACCAATTGATGAAGGTTGTATTATGTTGCCAAGATCTTTGGGATCTTGTAAAAGAAGGGGTAGAACCGCTTGCAGAAGGTGCGAAGGAGGAAGAAAAGGCTGCTTATAAAGAATTGAAGAAGAAAGATTATAAAGCTCTCTTTATAAACCATCAATGTCTGAGTCCAGATAATTTTGAAAAGGTTAGTGATATAGAATCTTCAAAAGAAGCTTGGGAGATTCTTGAAAAATCTTTTGGAGGTGCAGAAAAAGTGAAAGAGGTGAGGTTACAAACTCACAAGAGAACGTATGAACTGCTTCAGATGGAAGATAGCGAAAGCATAACTGATTTCTTCACCAGAGTTACGAAACTAGTGAATCAAATCAAGATATGTGGAGAAGTGTTAACAACAAAAGCTGTTGTTTCGAAGATATTGAGGTCTTTGGCTCCTAAGTTCGATCACATCGTGGTAGCCATAGAAGAGTCGAAGGACTTGTCGAAGTTGACAAAAGAAGAGCTTCAAGGGACGCTTGAATCTCATGAACAAAGAATGGCTGAAAGAGCTGCAGGCAAGTCGAAGAACGATGTGACTTTGCAGGCTCAGTCAGCAAACGAAAAGAAAGGCAAAGGAAGCTGGACTGGAAATAAAGGTAGAGGTGGCTATAACAATTCGACTGGTCGAAATCAGCAAGAAGGAAATTGGTCGAATCAGAGAAAACCCTCATATCAAGGCAACCAAAGAGGTGGTGCTGCAGGTAGAGGAAGAGGTGGTGTTCGAAAGCCTGACAAGAGTCACATTCAATGTTTCAACTGTCAGAAGTATGGTCACTATTCGACAGCTTGTCCAGAAAAGAATAAAGGTCAAGAAAGTGATTCAAAGCTTGCAAAACAAGAAGAAGAAGAAGAGATGTTGTTGATGGTCACAACAAAAGATGAAGATAAATTCAAGGACCAGTGGTACTTGGATTCAGGATGCTCATCACATATGTCTGGAAGAAAAGATTGGTTTGTCAACATAAAACCCTCAATGAAGAACATGGTGAAATTTGCAAATGACAATACTTTAGCAGCTGAAGGTATTGGTGATGTAATGATTACGAGGAAAGATGGAAAGAGGTCAGTAATTTCCAATGTGTTGTACATACCAGGCATGAAGAGCAACTTACTCAGCATTGGGCAGTTGGTCGAAAAGAATTACAAAGTTTTGATCGAAGACAAGATGATGAGAGTTGTCGATGCAAGTGGGAGGTTAATCTTGAAGGCTCCTATGTCACAGAATAGAACCTTCAAGATCGAACTCAATGTGATGGAGCACGAGTGCCTTGCAACTGCAGCTAGCAGAGATGAATGGATATGGCACTATCGACTAGGCCATCTCAACTTCAATGACATCAGAGACTTGAAAAGAAAGAATATGGTTTCAGGACTGCCAGAAATCGACATTCCAAACGAGGTATGTGAGGAATGTGTGCAGGCGAAGCAGCGCAAGAATAGCTTCAGCAAGGATGCAGGAAGCAAGTCGAAGGCAATCCTTGATGTCATATACTTTGATGTATGTGGACCAATCCAGGTGGATTCGAATGGAGGTAACAAATACTTTGTTACATTCATAGATGATTTCAGTCGAAAACTATGGACTTACCTGATCAAGAAGAAAAGTGAAGTGATCGAGGTATTTGTCAAGTTCAAATCTATGGTCGAAAGACAAAGTGGTCGAAAGCTCAAGGTTTTGAGAACTGATGGTGGTGGAGAATATGTGTCGAAAGACTTCGACATGTTATGTGAGAAAGAAGGGATTGTGCATGAGGTGGTGCCACCCTACACTCCACAGCAGAATGGAACTGCGGAAAGGAAGAATCGAACCATCATGAATATGGTAAGAAGTATGTTAAAAGGCAAGCATTTACCTAAAGAATTTTGGGGAGAAGCAGTGTCGACTGCAACATACATTCTAAACAGATGTCCGACAAAGAAGCTAGAAGGAATTACTCCAGAAGAATGTTGGTCTGGTGTGAAGCCTAGCTTGAGTCATCTGAAGGTATTTGGATCTATAGCACATAGACATGTGCCAGATCAGTTGAGAAGAAAACTTGATGACAAGTCGAGTCAAATGATACTTATAGGATATCATTCGACTGGAGGATACAAGTTGTTCGACCCAGTGAACAAGCAAGTAGTGATCAGCAGGGACGTAATCATAGATGAGCTTAAAGAATGGGATTTGACTGAAAATGTCAAGAAGGATTCAGTGAGAATTCTTTATGACGAACCAGCTACTGAAGTCGAAAGAGAAGAAGTTCAACAAGAAGAAGTCAGAGGTGATGCAGGCCCAGGCAGACCTCAGAGAACAAGACACATGCCTGTAAGGTTGCAAGAATGTGTGATTACATCAGATGATGTAGTCAATGATGAAGGTGAGCTGGTACATTATGCTTTCTATGCAGATGTCGAACCTGTTAATGCAACTGAGGCATTGAAGGATTCGAAGTGGGTGAAAGCTATGAATGAAGAAATGAAGTCCATCGAAGACAACAATACTTGGTCACTTGTCGAATTGCCTCATGGCAAGAAGGCAATTGATGTGAAGTGGGTATACAAGGTGAAGTGTAATCCCAAAGGTGAAGTGACTCGACACAAGGCAAGGCTTGTGGCGAAAGGATTTCTTCAGAAGGAAGGAATTGACTTTGATGAGGTCTTTGCACCTGTTGCCAGGATCGAAACGATCAGGTTGGTTGTTGGTCTGGCGAACATGAACAATTGGCACATGTGTCAGATGGACGTTAAATGTGCATTCCTGAATGGACCCTTGGACGAAGAAGTCTATGTTACACAACCAGTTGGGTTTGTGAAACACGGCGAAGAGAGAAAAGTGTACAGACTGCATAAAGCCCTGTATGGACTGAAGCAAGCTCCAAGAGCTTGGAATAAGAAGATCGACAGTTTCCTAAGGGAGAAATCCTTTGTAAAGTGCACAACTGAACATGAGGTATATGTAAGAAGAAGCAAGAGTGAATTGCTTATACTATGTCTCTATGTCGATGACTTGTTAATAACAGGTAACTGCATGAAAGAGATCGAAGGCTTCAAAGGTGATCTTAGCAAGGAATTTGAAATGTCAGATTTGGGCAAAATTTCATACTTCCTTGGTATCGAATTCTACAAGGGTAGTAGAGGCTTGATGATGCATCAAAGAAGATATGCAAGTGAAATTCTCAAGAGATTTGAGATGGAAGAATGCAATTCGACTTCGACACCTGCTGAAACAAGATTGCAACTGTCGAAGAACCCAGATGAAGAGGATGTCAACCCAACCCAATACAGAAGACTTATTGGGTCATTAAGATACCTTTGTCACACAAGGCCTGACTTAGCATACAGTGTAGGTATGATAAGTAGATTCATGCAGAAGCCAAAGGTATCACACCTAGCAGCGGCGAATTGGATACTGGGGTATCTGAAAGGAACTCTCGACTATGGCATTCTATTTCCTGCAGCTGATGAGGGAAAAGAATGCAAATTAGTGGGTTACACCGACTCGAGTTGGTGTAGTGATGCTGAGGATCGAAAATCCACAGCTGGTTATGTGTTTATGCTAGGTGGTGCACCAGTTGCTTGGAGTTCGAGAAAGGAACCAGTAGTGGCACTATCATCATGCGAAGCAGAGTACATAGCTGCTTCTCTATGTGCATGTCAAGCAACGTGGATGGTGAACTTGGTCGAAGAAATAACAGGTAAAGATCATGGAGCAATTACCATGAAGATCGACAGCATGTCAGCTATCAATCTGGCGAAGAACCCGATAGCACATGGTCGAAGCAAGCACATTGAAATGAGGTTCCACTATCTTCGAGAGCAGGTAGCTAAAGGGAAGATGAATTTGGAACACTGCAGAACTGAGAATCAGATTGCAGATATCATGACAAAGGGAGTGCTGGTTGAAATATTCAGAAGACTAAGAGCTATGATGAATGTAGATAGCTTAGACACAATGAATTAGGTGGTGTGTTAATTTGTAATTCCTTGTGTCGAAGCTGTTACTCGAACACAAGGTGTGTCGAAGTGTGTAACAGTTGGTTACACATAAGTTTATTTTTAAATCTAGATGGATTTGATTTAGATTTAAAATAGATTAGATTTGATTTAGCTCCAAAATAGGTATTTTGGGCTTTTATAGTTTTGGGCTTTGGCTTAGGGAGAAGGCTAACCTAAATCTATAAATAGGGAGTAACCCTCACTATTTGTAATCAAGTCATTATCTTGTATTCACAGAAGTTGCAGTTGCAAGTGAATAACAGAATTTCCACAGTTTGTGGGCAGAGAGAAACTCTGCAGAAAATACTTTCTCCTTCTCTTTTAATATTTCTGCAAACCCTAATCCTATTTTCTTCATTGTCATCTTTAACGATAAGGAATTACTCAAAGGCTTGAGAGTCTAATTCCAACACTCCCTAACTCTCCAATTCCAAAAGCCATAACTAATTTGTTGCCCAACTCTCCAATGTCAAAAGCCATCACTAATATCCTACTCCCTAGTCAGTATTATACTCTAAAATTTTTACCTATACAATAATATCTTTAAACTCTTATTACACTTTAATATATAGATGTAAATTTTCTTTCATATATGTTTGAAATTATTTACTTTTGAAGTTTAATTTCTCTCTTAAATAGGTGTAGATGTAATGTCTGCATAGTTACCTAATGCATTTTCTTACCATCATGCTACAAATGAGGCTGCTGTAAAGTCTGCAGAATCATCTAATGCATTTTCTTACCATCATGCTGCAAGTAAGACTAATGTAAATTCTAGAGAACCACCTAATGCATTTTCTTACTATGCTGCTAGTGAGCCTGATGTAAATTCCGGAGAATTATCCAATGCATTTTCTTACCATCATGCTGCAAGTAAGACTAATCTAAATTCTAGAGAACCACCTAATGCATTTTCTTATTATGCTGCTAGTGAGCCTGATGTAAATTCTGAAGAATTATCCAATGCATTTTCTTACCATCATGCTGCAAGTAAGACTAATCTAAATTCTAGAGAACCACCTAATGCATTTTCTTACTATGCTGCTAGTGATCCTGATGTAAATTCTGGAGAATTATCCAATGCATTTTCTTACCATCATGCTGCAAGTAAGACTAATTTAATTCTAGAGAACCACCTAATGCATTTTCTTACTATGCTGCTAGTGAGCCTGATGTAAATTCTGGAGAATTATCCAAAGCATTTTCTTACCATCATGCTATAAGTAAGACTAATCTAAATTCTAGAGAACCACCTAATGCATTTTCTTACTATGCTGCTAGTGAGCCTGATGTAAATTCCGGAGAATTATCCAATGCATTTTCGGGTTAGGCACACCCAGTAGTGGTCGGGTTTATTTATTTTTTGATTTCGGATTGTACCTTTCGCACAGTATTATTATTATTTTCGGTTTGTATATATTATTTGGATTGGATTTATCATATTAGTATTTTCAGTTTATCTGTTGCTTATTTTATTTGGCGTTTGCGTTTAATTAAAATGCGAGACTGTTTAAGAAAAAGAATAAAAAAACACAGTTTCTGCATAATTCGGAAGTTCATTTCCGAATTCACCCCCATGAGGTGTTTTCGGAAGTTCATCTTCGAAGACACCCCCCATGAGGTGTTTTCGGAGATGCACTTCCGAATTGTGAAAATTTTTTTTAAAAAAAAAGCGCTTCGGAAGTTCATTTCCGAAGCAGGAGTATTTTGGGATTTTCGCTGGGGGTGACCCCCATAGGGAGGTGGCTAAAGAAATTTTCAAAAGAAATCATAGCAATGCAATATTTTGTAACAACAAGAACAAATTAAATTTAGCAATTAAACTCACATAATTTATACTCTTTCAATTTTACATAATGGGATGTTATGGTACTTTTTCATCATATTATTTACATAGATACTCTTATAAAAACCGAGCCGATTGTTTGTTTTAACATTTAATTTTAAAATTATATTAAGAAAATGATATATTAAGGATTTAGCTTATACAATAATTTATCTTTATTTTTAGAGATGATAATTTGCGTATGTTAATAGGGATTTTTGTGGGAATCATCTCTTCAAAACTTTGAAGTTGGAGAATTTTTCCGTGGGACGGTGATGGAGGGAAAAGTTACTCCGATGGTACCTTGGGATAGGGATTGGAAAAATATCATCCGCCGTGCTGATTACCCGACCCCGAACATATTATTTATATTTTATATCTTATATTTTATTTAATATATAATCACATATATAATTTAACATGTTTTTTTATAAATATATATATATATATATATATATATATATATATATATATATATATATATATATATATATATATATATATATATATATATATATATATATATATATATTAATGTATTAGAAAATGAAGAGTCATTAGCGGATGAATCATTTTTGTTTTGTTTTATTGTATAATGTATTATTTCACTACTCTAATTACTAAACCCTAGAAAATTAATAGTGCATACAATGTACATATCCTTATTTTTTTTCTAAACTCTCTGACTCCTCATTCAACATCTCCTAAGGGGATAGTGTTGTTTTTTACTTTATGTACTGTGACATTACATCATAGTTGTACAAGAACACCATTATACCAACATTACATCAATATTTTGTATTTTTCTAATTCTAAAAAAAGAAAAAAAATTGTATTCTCTTTTTCAATATATCATTGCTTACATGGAGGGACCCAAAGCTAAGTGTGTGGGTCTTGTGGCCCCCAATACACTTATTTATTTGTTAAATTATATGCAAATTATTATAATCATTGTTTATAGAGTACATGAAAGAGAGGAAAAAAAATTTAAATAACCATGTTTAATAAAAAAAATACAGAAAAAACTAAGTTTTCGGGGTATTTACCAAACTGTCTAGGTTTGGGACAGACTGGAAGAGAATGCGCCAAATGAAATGGCGCATAAGTGTAGGATTCTAGTGCATACGCCAAACCATTTGGCTAACCCTAAAATTGAGGGTGTTTGCGCCAAATGGAATGGCGCATAAGTTTAGGGTTTTGCCCTAATTGCCAAACCATTTGGCGCATAAGGCCAATTCCATTTTTTTATTTCTTTTTTTCAATTTTTTTTATGTATTTTAGTTAAGATTTGTTTCCATTTTTTTATTTTTTTTCATTTTATTTATTTATTTTAGTTAAGATTTGTTAATATATTTATTTTTAAAAATCGATTTTTATTTTATTTGTTAAGATATATATATATAAATAAATTTTCAAAATATTTTTTTGTCTAAAAAATGTAGTGTACAAAACGCAAATTGACATTTTGTAAACCGAAAATGTAACATCGATTTCAATAAAATAAAGAAACGAAACATCGATTACAAATAATTAGATAAACGATACAATTGATTAAAGAAAATACAACAAAATGATCAATGGCGTCCATCACCAAGATAGCCATCCGTTCCGCAATTTCGTCTTGTTATGACACGTTTGCCGCGATCGTTGATCCCGCCGCGAATATTGGCACCACCCCTTTCCCTAGCTTTACCCCTACCCCTGCCCCTTTGTGCTTCTTGCTGGGTTTGTGTCACTGGGCCTGGAATTGGGATGTCTCGTGGATCGCTGTCTATGAATTCGTCGACGCCCGCATAATTATCCAGAAAACCGCTGTTGTAAAGTCGGTTACCCATCCCCTCAAACGTGTTAAGTCGTGGTGGTGGAGTGGGTTGGGAAAAGACTTCAGGTTCGTAGCATCCAGCAGCACTAGAACTACCCTGATTAAAGCCAAATTGGTTTGAAGGTGTTGCGTAGCCAGAGGGGGTGCCACGGTAAAAGGATTCACCATGAGGACCATCGTCGGGACTAAGATGAAGGCTAGACGAATCGGGAGTAAGGTTTTGGCCGAATGCCCTTGTGGACCCTGCAAACGCTGCAAATCCGAATGGTTGTGATTGGGTCTGATATTGGTCCGAGGAATGATGGTGGTCTTCATATTCTTGCAATGGTTGAGGCTGGGATTTGAAAAAATTTGATTGTCGGTAGTTGCGTGCCGAACGGGATGGAGTACTGAAAAGATTTTGTTGTTGTTGTTGTTGCAGTTGTTGTTGTTGCTGGAGTTGTTGTTGCTGTTGTTGGAGTTGTTGTTGCTGTAGTTGTTGGCGTTGTTGTAGGCGTTGTTGTTGTCGTTGTTGTTACCGTAGTAGTAGTTGTTGTTGTTGTTCCTCTTCCGGTTGTTGTTGTTGTGGCAAGATGTAGTTGTGTGCACGGGGATCAATTAAATAGAACGGAGCTGCAATAAACAAGTTAGGGGATGTAGCTGTACGATACCAACTCGTGTATTCAGGAGAAGGTTTCATTTCATGGTCACTGACGGGGAAGTTCAGGACATACTGGCGACGGTCCTTCCACATCTGGCGGTGATCGGGTGCAAAATCCTTCCAGTTTTGGTGTGTCCATTGATGGTTAACTCTTCTGAGGTGCCACACTCCCAAGTCAACTGGAGGGTCGGGTATCCGTTGACGCATCCCAAACTGAAGCATTACCCGGTCACTTTGATGCATTTCTATGATGTTGTACCGGATTAGGCAACACTTTGTCGTCTAAATTTCTGCATCCTGAGCTCTAGGCTCATACTCGCATTCGAGATACGGTCGCCATATGAACTGCATGCATGAGAGTTATACATTATTTCGGGAAAAATTATTTATAAAAAATACTCTAAAAAAAAAAGAAAAGGATTAGAGATAATACTTGATGGGGTCCTAGGTGATCAATTAGCGTGCGGTACATTGTGATATTTGACCGCGGATTAAGTGTGAAGTCCATTTTTTACACACAAAATCTACAACGAAAATATTATGATTTAGTTAGAATGGAGTAGAATGTGTACGAAAAAAATGGTATACTAAAAACTTACCTCAGCGCATACGGAAAGGTCCAGCTGCCATTGTTAACCGGGGCCAGTATGGGCATCCTCCACCACCCCCACACCTGCACCAACAGGGCGCATCCATAAAATGTGCAAGAATCAGCTCTTGAGTTCTTGGACAGTGATTGGTACACCGTGGCCAGCACTGCAGACCCCTAGCTATAAAGACCAACCCTAGTAAAATCCATTAGTAGACGAAGATACATAAAGTTAACAGTATTACCAGTGCTATCTAGGAACAAAACGTTTCCAATTAGCAGGAGTAGATAGCACCTAGTTTTTTGAAGTATGGTCTCTTGGGGAGACGCATCATTCAAGTGAAACCGATCATAATACTCACTTAACCTCTTAAGGTTAACACCTTGCCCCCTAGCACCAACTGCTCCCTCTATCAAGTCTATGCCAATTGCCTGAAAGCATAAGGAATTCGCCTGCATGACACAACCATTAATTGCCTTACCGTCAACTGGAAGGCCTAGCAACATATGAACGTCCTCCAGGGTGATGGTGCACTCCCCTGTTGGAAGATGGAAGGTGTGTGTCTCCGGCCTCCAGCGTTCCAGCAAAGCAAGAACAAATTTGTGGTCAATAGAAGACTCGGCGATTCTACTAATGGGTCCGAAACCAGCAACGTCCAAGTATGGTCTAATGCGGTCGTCCGGAGCTATGGTCGAGTGACTACGAGTGCGAAAACGTTGAGCATTCTGAAAATAGTATGTATGCCAAAGAAATTCAGTTAGTTAATCACAGACAGTTGCATGATATTAATGTAATACTAAAATACTTACAAAGGCAGCGATGTTCTCGGGGGTTCCTTTGTGTGTATCACCCAATGTTAGGAGAGACATGGTTGAAGGAAGAAAATTTGGAAGTTGATTGCAATAGGATTGTTGTGAGAGTAGATGAGTGATAATGATGCGAATTCCGCAGAGTTCTAAGTGGTTTATATACTCATGAGGCAAAAACAGTAACAAGCTGCATGCTGGACATGTCAACACTTCCATAGTTGCTAGGTGTTGCTTCGGCAGAAATTGTTGGCATGCATGCAGGCTAACTTTCGGTGACAAGACATGGTGACATGTGTTGCACCCTAAAATTTGCCCATCTAATTATTCTTAATTGGCTTATTACTTTAACTTCATTTACATCTTAGGTCATTAATACATCATGCATTCATTAAGAATAATGTTGGTTCATTAAATTAGTGGTGGTGGATCAAAGGCATCGACTGGATCAGGGTCTATTTCCCTATGAATGCGTCCATCAAAGTTTCTATTTAGACCAACTCGATTTGGTATTTCAGTATTCATTTACTAACCAAGGAGATCTTTTCTATGGAACTCGGGTATAAATATTTGGCGCACTGCTTGAATTATATGTTATGGTGCTCATCTAAGTTGGCAAAGGAGGAGAAGATTTAAATTCAAAATAATGCGACTTTGTTTCGAATGGGAAAAGAGGTTATTTGAACAGAGGTTATGTGAACGTAGTTCACAAGATACCAACTTCATGACTTCAAAGCCATTATTCAACATTCAAGTTCAATAGCATTCAAGATCCCTTTGCAAAATAAGAGGAGATTCGATTTTGAACTCTAACCCCAAAGACTCATACATTACAAGGTCCAAGGAAATTCATTTAAATGCCATTCAGCATACCTTTCAATTAAACATTACAAAAGGTCTCACACATCAAAGTTCCAAGCTTACAAATTTTATTACAACAATCCTAATTTATTACAAGGGCGCTACAAATCGCAAAAGAAATATTACACCGGAGAAAAGAACTCGTTGCAGCCATCTAAGTACATATTACAAACTCAACAAATTCAGGTTTCAAACCCTTCATCATGTATACAATCCATCTCAACCCCCATGTTCCAAGCTAAGCCAAAACCTGCAACAAATCAACATCACACAAAAATCAAAAACAAACAAAAACTAAAGAGCCGAACTACGGCGCTCTGATTCCCGAAAGGGATACGTAGGCATCAAGTCGCGGGGCTTGAACGAGCACAACTATTTATAAACCTTTTTTTCCCCCGTGTTTCTTCTTTCATTTGCATGCATTCCCTTAGCATTAAGCTTTAGATTTATACACCCTTAGATAGCAACAAACATAAGTGGATCCTGTGGAGTACTACAGACGTGAGGGGTGCTAATACCTTCCCCTCGCGTAACCGACTTCTTACCCGATCTCTGGTCGCAAGATCTTTTCTTATCCTTTTCTTATTCTAGGTTTTCTGATATTCCTTTCCCTCTTTGGGATAAATATATTGGTGGCGACTCTGTCTGATTTTCGCGAGCGTGCGACAGCTGGCGACTCTGCTGGGGACTAGCTTAGTCAATCCTAGCTTGTGTTTGCTTTCTTTTCTTTGGGTGTTTATTTATTGCTTTATTGCTTTATTACTTTATTGCTTTATTGCTTTATTTCTTTATGCATCGCATTTTATTTTCATATACTATGATTATTATTCTGCTGTCTGTTGGGATGGGATGTTACTGATTTGAGGTAAAAGGCCCAATACCCAGGCCAGAGTTGACACATAGGATACCTAGGATAGAGTGGATAGTCATGACGCCGATGAGATGCCAGGTCTTGTCTAGTGCGATCATGAGACCCACGCCCAGTCGAGGTTCAAATGGGGTATCATCGTTGGCATGTAGATGCAACAATGGTGGTATCTCAGGAGAACTGATAACGCTGGTTGCCATATTGACCTACCCTGACCTAGACTACACCCGTGAGTGGGGAGGGAATCATATTCTTAACAGGTACAGGTACATGTTCTGTTGGTGACTATTGGTTCTCCTGATATTTAAAAAGAACGTCGAACCTTTGATCCTGGAACATTTGACTTATACAGAAGCTATACATCAGTTATCTATCAGAATCAACGTCGAACCTCTGAATCTAGAGGATTCGACCTTATTTGACTTATGCAAAAGCTATCTATCAGAATCAACGTCGAACCTCTGAATCTGGAGGGTTCGACCATCTTTGACTTATGCACGAGCTATTTATCCAGAAAGCAACGTCGAACCTCTGAATCTGGAGGATTCGACCATATCTTATTGACCATGAGAAGTTGTTATCCAAGAGGCCTTGATCCTTGATCCTGATTTATATTGCATTTGCATTAACATTTTGCATTCATGCATGTGCATTCATGGTTACCAATACTCTTACCTATTTCTCTCCAACAGATCAGTCAAGACGATTCCTCCACACCGATATCTGACAAGAGCTCACAGAAGAAGAATCATGGAGAATTACGAACAAGATCAAGCTGCCATTAGAGAAGAGATGGATCAAATGAAAACTAAGGTCGATGCTATCCTGGAAGCTATCCAAGCCTTGCGAACTGAAAGGGTTCCTGCTACACAAGAGATTCCCGTTGTTGGTGACCAAGCTGCTGCTAGCCAACTTGAGGTCGTTCCACCTTCTTCTACTCCATTTGAGTTCCAAGCAAGGACTAATACTACTCTTGGGATGCCATTCAACTTCATGACTGTTGATACCCTTGGAGCTCCAAACCAAGGTGGGACTATACCCGTGACTTCTGGAGCAATGACTATGGCTGATCCCGTCTTCCCACTCCTTGTGCCACCTTCTCAAACAGAGATTCCTATTCCTGCTTTTTGTGGTACTCGTTCTGCTAATCCAGAAATGCAAACAATACCAACTGCTGAAAGAGCTCGACCCGTTGAGAAATCTGCTGAGAAGTACAAAATCCTTGAGGAAAGAATTCGAGCCATTGAAGGATTTAGCGCCTATGGGATGGATGCTGAGGATATGTGTCTAGTTCCTAATCTGGTTGTCCCTCCTAAGTTCAAGACTCCCGACTTCCAGAAGTACAAGGGTTTAAGCTGTCCGAAGAGCCATATCATCATGTATTGTCGTAAGATGGCTTCTCACATCCACAGCGACTCATTGCTCATTCACTGCTTCCAAGATAGCTTATCTGGGGCATCTCTGAACTGGTATATGAATCTGGAGCGTAATAGAATCCGATCTTGGAAGGATTTGTCTGATGCTTTCCTCAAGCAATATCAGTATAACATTGACATGGCACCGACTAGGTTGCAACTTCAAAATCAAGTGCAAAGGACCAATGAGACATTCAAAGAGTATGCTCAAAGGTGGAGAGAAATGGCTGCTCAAGTGAATCCACCACTTTCTGAATCCGAACTGGTTGACATGTTCATGAACACTCTTCAAGGACATTACTATGAGAGAATGGTTGGTAGTGTTTCTTCTGGTTTCTCTGATCTAGTCAGGATTGGTGAAAGAATTGAGAATGGTTTGAAAATTGGAAAGATCCAGAATCCCGCCAATGCTGCTGCTGCAAACCAATATGGGTACAAGAAACCTCAGGGTAACTTTGTCAAGAAGAAAGAAGGCGAGACCAGTGCCACCTATGCTCAAGATCAAGCTCCTTGCTATCAAGTGGCCGCCACCGCCCCTCAAGCTTATGTGGCACCTGTTGGTCAACAACCTTGGGTCCCTTATCAACAATATGTCCAACAACAACAACAAGGTTTCCAACAACAAGGTTATCAGCAGAGACAAGGTCAACAGAGGCAGAATAGGCCTAAAAGGGTGTATGATCGTATACCAATGACCTATAGCCAACTTCTCGCCGCCTTGCTTGATCAAAAACTGATTCAATTAGCCGAAGCGAGGCCTCCTCCTAATCCTCTCCCTCCAAATTACAAGATTAATGCCAAGTGTGAATTCCACTCTGGAGGATCCGGTCACACCACTGAAGAGTGCAGAGTTCTCAAAGACAAGGTTCAGGATCTGCTTGATGCAAAGGAGATTACATTCACACCTGTGGCACCTAATGTGGTCAATAATCCCATGCCACCTCACAATGGAGCTTCCACCAGTGGACCATGAAGACTTTATGTTTGTCAGAGAACATTTCACTTGCATTAGAATAAGGCCAAGCTTGCCATTGTATAGATTTCTTTAGTATTTTCAATTGTATTACTTTTGTTGTTATCAAGTACTTCTCATTGTAAGAAACTCATTTTGTTTGAATAAATAAAAATAATGTAATATACATGTTTTTCTCAAATCATTTCATCTTTGTCATTATGTTCATCGATATTCAACTCATTTGTCTTAAGCAACTAAAAAAGGAGAATGATGAAAATAAAAAATACATGAACTACTAACTGTATGCTTTTGGAACAAAGATCCTGCTGACGATGTACAGGCATTATTTCAATTCCTAAACACCGGAGTTATAAGGGAGTGAAACCTTCGTCAACCCCTTTGAGCCTAAGGAGTAGTAGTTTCTTTTCAAAAATAACAAAACCCTCAATCTTAACCAGGGGCAGGGTAGTCTTCAGTTAGTGCGACCGAGCGCTCAACTTTCAGGTATTCCATCAGAGGATCAATCATATCCCATCTCTCACAACAAAAGAAGAAGAGCACAATCCACAATGGATGTCTCTCATCCACCGAGAAGAAGGCAGTCACAACCTTTTCTTCAAGTCAATCACCAAAGTCATATAACTTGTTCCCAAACGAGACAAAAAAGAAAAAAAAAAAGAGAATGAAAAGAAAGTCATGAATCATGATAAAAAAAAGAAAAAGGAAGAAAGAAACAATAGCCCGCTAAGTCAAAAAAAAAAAGAAGCTTTGAAGCAATTGACTTAGGCAAAAATTAGGGCATATCCCGCTGGACGACGAAAACCAAAATCAAGAGAAACTTTTTGTCCAGGCAAAAATTAGGGAAAGCAAAAGACAAAGCAAAAGAAGAAAATCCCCCAAGGGACAAGTTGTAGTGACTATCAATAAAAGCATCAAAGGGTGACTGCCACCTCCATCAAAGCTATAAAGGATCCTCATCCATCAAAATCCTTCCTGAAAGGTGAATACTCGTGTCAAGCTATCTGAACATAGGACTGGAGAACATCACGAAGAAGGGGTGGGTTAAGTAGAACTTGAGCCTTTATCCTTTGTTTCTTAAACCGTGAACCCGGCCACGTTACAACCCTCAAAAGTCCTAATTGAAGCAGGGTTCGTTCTGAAAGCATACAAACTGTGAAATCATATCAAACTGACTCCTAATGTTGCTGCGTCATTTGTGTTAGTATCAGTACAACATTTTGACAAATAAAAACTTTTCTTTGAGATTAACATGTGCATTGCATTCTCATTATCTTTCCAAAACAGAATTGTCTCTAACTTGAAAATAAGTACTTGATACCAAGGAAAGTTCAACATTGAAATTCCATCGAGTAGTCTTACAAAGGCAAAGGTTGGTCATCTGCTGAGCAAATATCCAAAGAATCCACTAAGTGGAAGAGTTCCTTTTCAATCTGGGGCATTCATTCCATGATCAACACTGGGGCAGACCATTACAAATCTCCATGATTCAGGCATCATCAGAATTCTATTTCAAAGAGATCTTACAAGCTGGGGCAAGCTAGTGACAATTCTTTCTTCCATCCCCAAGCAAGTGTCAGATATCAAGACAAGTGTCGAGGAGTCAAGCCAAACACCTCACCTTCACAAGGGCTATCCTTCAAGCAACAACCTTCCTGCAAGGATTCCTCCATCCACTCCTTGTATCTTGGAGACAATCATTCCATCCATAGTCATACATGCATCATGCATATCATTGCATTCTCATTATCATTTGTTCCACATGATCCAATCATCAATAAAGCAGGGGCATATACCCTACCTTGATTCTCAAGCAGAGTTTCAGAACTCCACCTGATCTATTCCACATCAAAGAAGAAACCCTAATCAATCAGTACACTGCATATAGAAATCATTGCACCGCATCTTCAGAAGTGCATAAAATAAATCAAACATTGCATGTGAAGCCTAAGCCGAGTTACTCATCAGATGAGGTCCCTACAAAGCATTCAATTGATATTCCACTAGATCACTCAGAATTACCATTGTGGTGTCATATCCCAAAGTCAATCATGTTCATCTTTCTTCAACCCAGAGTTGATGTTTGTGTGTTCAACCCAGAGTTGATTTTCCTTTCATCTTTGACCCCGAGTTAATTATACTTTCCCACTCAACCCAGAGTTGACGGTTATCCTTTATCCTTTTTCCCACTCAACCCAGAGTTGACGGTTGTCCCTTGTTCAATCCAGAATTGATTTCTCTTTCCCACTCAACCCAGAGTTGACGGTTATCTTTTCCCTTTTCCCACTCACTCAGAGTTGACGGTCACCTTTTATTCAACCCAGAGTTGATGTTTGTCTTTTATTCAACCCAGAGTTGATGCTTACCTTTTTCCCACTCACTCAGAGTTGACGGTTATCTTTTATCCTTTCCCACTCACTCAGAGTTGACGGTTATCTTTTATTCAACCCAGAGTTGACGGTTATCTTTTCTCTTTCCCACTCAACCCAGAGTTGATGGTTATCCCTTGTTCAATCCAGAATTGACTTCTCCTTTTTCCCACTCAACCCAGAGTTGACGGTTGTCCTTTGTTCAATCCAGAATTGATTCTTTTTCCCACTCAACCCAGAGTTGACGGTCATCTTTTATTCGACCCAGAGTTGATCTTTTTCCCATTCAACCCAGAGTTGACGGTTACCCTTTTATTCAATCCAGGATTGACTCCTCCTTTCCCACTCAACCCAGAGTTGGCAGTTATCTTCTTTCTCTCCCATTCAACCCAGAGTTGATGGTTATTCCTAATTGATCATCTTTCCTCTTTCAACCCAGAGTTGAATTACCTTCTTTCAACCCAGAGTTGATGTCTACCCATTGTCTTCAACTTAGAGTTGATTTCCCTTTATCCTTCAACCCAGAGTTGACCCACGTTTCTTTTTCAACCCAGAGTTGACGTTTATTTCATTTCTAACCCAGAGTTGAATTACTTTCTCTCAACCCAGGGTTGATGTCTATCTCTTGTTTTCAACCCAGAGTTGATATTCTTACTTTTTTCTCAACCCAGAGTTGATGCCTATACCTCGTCCCACTAATACTGATTTCTCCTTCCGTTATCAACCCAGAGTTGATGTTTACCTCTTATTCGACCCAGAGTTGACTTCCCCTTTATTCTTCGACCCAGAGTCGACCCGCTATTCTTCTTCAACCCAGAGTTGAGTTCTATTTCATTTCTAACCCAGAGTTAATTTGTTCAATCCAGAGTTGATACAATCTTCCTTAGTGGATTTGACACCATTTCTTTCCCAGTGGATCATACCTCGCGAGGCAAATTTTCAGGTTCACTTGGTATTTAATCTTCTTCCACCTTGAATGTTCGAAAGGCTAGCACCAATCTCACTTTCAGGTTCAAGATGATTAAATAGGGGCAGCTGTTGCACCCTAAAATTTGCCCATCTAATTATTCTTAATTGGCTTATTACTTTAACTTCATTTACATCTTAGGTCATTAATACATCATGCATTCATTAAGAATAATGTTGGTTCATTAAATTAGTGGTGGTGGATCAAAGGCATCGACTGGATCAGGGTCTATTTCCCTATGAATGCGTCCATCAAAGTTTCTATTTAGACCAACTCGATTTGGTATTTCAGTATTCATTTACTAACCAAGGAGATCTTTTCTATGGAACTCGGGTATAAATATTTGGCGCACTGCTTCAATTATATGTTATGGTGCTCATCTAAGTTGGCAAAGGAGGAGAAGATTTAAATTCAAAATAACGCGACTTTGTTTCGAATGGGAAAAGAGGTTATTTGAACAGAGGTTATGTGAACGTAGTTCACAAGATACCAACTTCATGACTTCAAAGCCATTATTCAACATTCAAGTTCAATAGCATTCAAGATCCCTTTGCAAAATAAGAGGAGATTCGATTTTGAACTCTAACCCCAAAGACTCATACATTACAAGGTCCAAGGAAATTCATTTAAATGCCATTCAGCATACCTTTCAATTAAACATTACAAAAGGTCTCACACATCAAAGTTCCAAGCTTACAAATTTTATTACAACAATCCTAATTTATTACAAGGGCGCTACAAATCGCAAAAGAAATATTACACCGGAGAAAAGAACTCGTTGCAGCCATCTAAGTACATATTACAAACTCAACAAATTCAGGTTTCAAACCCTTCATCATGTATACAATCCATCTCAACCCCCATGTTCCAAGCTAAGCCAAAACCTGCAACAAATCAACATCACACAAAAATCAAAAACAAACAAAAACTAAAGAGCCGAACTACGGCGCTCTGATTCCCGAAAGGGATACGTAGGCATCAAGTCGCGGGGCTTGAACGAGCACAACTATTTATAAACCTTTTTTTTCCCCCGTGTTTCTTCTTTCATTTGCATGCATTCCCTTAGCATTAAGCTTTAGATTTATACACCCTTAGATAGCAACAAACATAAGTGGATCCTGTGGAGTACTACAGACGTGAGGGGTGCTAATACCTTCCCCTCGCGTAACCGACTTCTTACCCGATCTCTGGTCGCAAGATCTTTTCTTATCCTTTTCTTATTCTAGGTTTTCTGATATTCCTTTCCCTCTTTGGGATAAATATATTGGTGGCGACTCTGTCTGATTTTCGCGAGCGTGCGACAACATGCATGCAGCTCATAACTAGGTGACAGATCGGGTAGCATGCATGCAGCTCATAACTAGGTGACAGCTCGGGTAGGATGCATGCAGTAGTAGGAAGAATCGTGCCAGGAATCTTATCAGGAATCTTATCAGGAACCGGTTCAGAAAATGACTCAGACGCATGCTAGGTTACAGTATCAACCAAGATATTCAACCAAGATATTCACCTTGCATTAGATTTGGTCAGATCTATTAGAGCAGATTCTGAAGTTTTTGTAACAGTCTAATGTTGCACCTTCTAGTGTGACATCTTGACTTCATCTTCTTTGAACACCAAGTAAGAGAATAAAAAACTAAATAATTATGGTAAACACAAATAGAAATTATTCTTAAATCCTCTCAAGAACACCATACATCTCATTATAGATAAAACATCCTTTTCATGATGGCAATTACCATCAGACGTCACTCAATTGACTTATTTTTATCACAATAGTCATCATTCCTTCGGTGATAGGCAGGTGGAGCAGACAGGCCACATCATGGAGGGAGATGGTCAACTCCCCAACAGGAAAGTGGAAAGACTACGTCTCCTTGTGCCACCTTTCGGAAAATGTCCCCTGCGTGTCGTGGCTTATGGTAACATATCTGATACATCATAATCCACCAAGTTCGGATCCAGTAACAACATCATTAAACCAATGAGCCC
Organism: Vicia villosa; assembly: GCF_029867415.1. Lineage (NCBI taxonomy): Eukaryota > Viridiplantae > Streptophyta > Magnoliopsida > Fabales > Fabaceae > Vicia > Vicia villosa. The sequence continues at coordinate 179,151,880 of NC_081183.1, forward strand.
GCGGTTTAAAGAGATCAAATATTTTCTGCAAATGGTTCACGGATTTTATAGGCATTCGTTCCTGTCACAACCAAAAAAACAATGTTAGTAACCCGTTTAAATTCATTTTGAATATTTGAAGTAAACCATTTAAGGTGATAGCTTAAAGTTGGGGGAGTTTTTCATTAAATGTTCAAGTCATCACATTCCTATCCATTGTGAGATTATTTCTCCACTTTCTCCCTAAGTGTGAGTCTACTTAGGCATTTTGATACAAGTAATTCCTATCCATTGTGAGATTATTTCTCCACTTTCTCCCTCAAGTGTGAGTCTACTTAGGCATTTTGATACAAGTAAGTTGGTCTCTTTTTTGAACCAAAGGCTCATGATACCATTTGTACTAGGGAGCATTGATATATAGTGTATGAATAAACATCTTTGTGAGGGACACACCACTTATCCACCAAAAATCTTAAGGTGTGATAGGTGAGTGGGTTCTCCCACTCATAAATATTCTAGACACCATATTTCTATTTAATGTGAGACTATTTCTCCACTTACTCACACTTGTATTTTATTATTCTAACCGAATATGAGAAATATTTAATGTATAAGATGCATATATCTTGATTTAACGTCTTATTGCTCTTATTTATAAAAATATATTAGTTTTTTAACTAGAAATCTTTCTATATAAGATTATTTTCTAAATAGACAGGTGCTACACTATACTTTATTCTATCATCCTATTCTATGGTTCTCCTTCAATCAATTACTTAACCAATTAAATAAATACACGCCATTCTTAGATAATGTTATCCTGTATTATAATGAAGGAAGGATAAAATAATTAAGAAGCCGGATCGTGAACCATGAGGAAATGAAAATTATTGTTTTATCTTCCCACAATTACTGCACATGCAAGTCCATCTTCCCAAACTCACTCCAAACACACCTTTATTTGAAAAATATTAGATAATGGCCATTCTGCACCGCTTCCTAACAAAGTCACACGTTTGCAAATCTGCATGGCACCACCGCTTGAAATAAAGCAATTTTAATAATTACATATTACCATCCATTCTCTACATTATATAAAGACAGCATGTGTCTTTGTTTTTCATTCCATCTCAACTTCTTCTCTTCATCATTTCATTTATCCAATATGAAGTTTCATTTCTTTTACATTCACTACAACACGCTGGGGCTTTAAAAGCGCTTATTTTGGGCTTTTAAAGCGCTTAAAAGCGCTGTAAAAGCTGGCGCTGGCGTAGGTAACAAAAGCGCTTCTGAAAGCGTTCTGGTAGACGCCCCTATAAGAGCGCTTTTCTGGAAAAAGCGCTCTGGTAGGCCCCCCTATAAGAGCGCTTTCCTGGAAAAAGCGCTCTGGTAGACCCCCCTTTAAGAGTGCTTTTTCCAGCAAAGCGCTCTGATAGCCCCCCTATGAGAGCGCTTTTTCTGGAAAAAACGCTCTGATAGCCCCCCCTATAAGAGCGTTTTTCCAAAAGCGCTTTCGTATGTTGCGTTTTTTTATTTTTTATGCTTTTTTTATTAATCTTTGGCAGCGCTTTTACTAAGAAGCGCTTTAGTAGGTGGACCTTTAAGAGCGCTTTTTAAAAGCGCTGTCGTTGCTAAATGAGGTATTTTAATGTGCATCCTGTAATTTAATCCTCCCAGTCGACCTGTAATATTTTCGACCTGTAATATGTTTTCAACCTGTAATATTTTCGACCTGTAATTTATTTTCGACGATATTATTTCAGCCATCAGTAAGACAATATATATACTAATATAATACCATTATAATATCCAAAATTATATATATACATCATTACAACATCAATAATATTATAGTTCAAATCGACACAAATCCTACATGAAAAATTGCTTAATATAAAATTGACACAAATCCTCTTTTATTTCTTCCAACTTAAGTCTCGGGTACCCAGCAGCACGGAATTCGTCAAGGTACTACAAAATAAAAACATAATATGAATGATATATTTAGTTAAATGTAATAAATTATATGAAATTATCTTAAGTTATAAATTCATACCGTGAGCGGAATCTCTAATTGATTCGCCTGAAGGATTTCTTTCATAAACCTCAAAACAAAGTATCCGCAATCGTAACTGTTTCGCTGTTGCGGACACTACATAGAAAAACAAATAAGATTCTATAGTTGTCTTGTTTTATCAAGTAGCATAAATATTATAAGCAAAATTGTGAAAAATAATGTACCTGCACTTGGATCCAAGTAATGTTGTTAGATTTAGTCCGGGATACCTGTGCGTCCCGTTGACTTCGGAACACTTGTATTGATCTAATTAACAAATATATAAAAGCCTATGTTTAGATCAATCCCACAAATAAGTAAATATATAAATATACACGAATATATATTTAGAACGATCTCACTTACAAATCAACGATGTCCTTCATAGCCGGATAATTGGTCCATTCACCATTTACCGAATTCAGATAATACACGACTTCCCTTATAGGGTTGATAGCAAGCAGCAACCAGTGTGCTCTATAAATTTAAACAATAGGTTATATGAAAATTTTGCTATACACAAAAGAAACAAAGATTAGATGAACAAAGAATGAGAAACTAACCCTACTGGTCGGGTATTATACGCCCAAAGATGCAGACTTTCTGTATTGCCGGTGGACATGAATCTATCGACTAAGCGCTGTCTAACTGATTCCGGTTCTGAAGCAATTGCCATTCCGCTGCAATGGGCGGAAGACACGAAACGGAATCTGTTAGACAATGGATTCCCGCGCAACACTCTGTCATACAACAACCTTAAATAAAAACATAATAAACATTAGATTATTTTCATTGAAATGTGTAAATAAATTATATTGTGGGACTAATTAAATAATATATCGGATGAGTGAATATTACCGGATGTATGAGTGCATATTACTGACGCCTAGTTGATCATGCCTAAAAATCTCTTCCAAGTCATCAATTGTAATAAGTGACTTGAATTCAATACCGAAGACACTTTCATCCATATCGATTTCACGTAAAGCACCATCCTTCAAATCGAACATATCAACCATTGTTGCGAGCGTCGACCGGTATCGAGGCACAAAAGCACCGCCTTTTTTTGCCGCTGGCTTCGGAGGACCAGTGGGTGGTACGCTACGAACTTGCTGCGTCACTTGTTGTGACTCCCGAGCGGATGCCTAAAAATCATATAAGTTAGGTAAAATATAAAATCATGCAGATTTAGATTCAGATTATATATTAACACTTTAAATGTACCTCTTTTAGTGATGCAACAGACTCCTCCTCCTGTAAAATCCCTTTACCCTTAATTGCGGGTTTTATAGGAGCAGTCTAAAATTAAAATGTAAAAAATAATTAATAAACGGTTTAGAATTGACATTCGAAAACTAAATGATTCATAATCGTTTTCAATATACCTCATCACTAATGGTAATGAGCTCCGAGGGCCATGCAACAAATGATCCTATTGCATCTCGCAGCAATGTCGTCTCTGAGACCATGTCAGGTACCGGTAGCATCGCATCATGGTCTACTACAACATCCACCGATACTTTCAGGTGTCCATCCGGGAGCGGTCTATGGTGAAGTAAATCTCCCACAGTGTTGTGCACTTTTCCCTTGCCAACTAGGCGATAATACGGTGCGGATAAGTATAGTTGGCAAGAAGAAATGCCCTAAACCAATAGTAAATATAAAGTCATTATCGTTGATAAAATAGAACAATTTGTAAGGAAAAAAAATTATAATTACCTCGGGAAATTTCCTTTGACAGTTGATACTAGCCTTATCACTAGTTTCTTTCACCGATGAAGTGTTGCACTTTTCTCTCATATACATCTCTTTATCTCTTTACAATTCAGAGACTTGTGCTTGCAATTCCTGCAACTTTTGCAACACTTCTTCATTGGTAGGATTTCTTCTCCTAGGACTCTTGTAAAAAGAGGTTGGAGTCACACCATGACCCTTACCCCTCACCCGACCGGGATACTCAGGAGCATCTAGTGCTCTACTAAGTACGCTCCCCTCACCGGTGGATGCCGATTGCGACAAGGTCTCCTGTAATTCATTTACATTAAAAAATCATTTATATATTAAAAAACATTTGATTTAATTAAAGACACAATATTATACTTACACATTCAGTAAAAACTCTCTGAACTTCGGGATCGACAGCTTGATTCTTGCCCACACGAGCTTCCCTCCACAACACATGTACAGGAAGTGAGGTTTCCTCACTTTTAGTCTCCTCTAACTATGCATTGACACAAATGATAAAATCGTCAAATAAAACACATTTAGACAATTAATTAAAACGCATTTCTATTTACTTACAATTTTATCCTTCAAGCGTGCATATCCCAAACGCCCTTTTTTGTATGGATATGCGGGTTTTGATGCTCTCGCGCTATTTGTGACATTCCTTTTCCGAAAATCTTCATTTCTTTGCTTTACAAACTTAACCCAATCTTCTTCATCAATGAAGATCTCATACTTTTTTGGCCGTCCCGGCACCTCTTCAAGAAAGTTTCCATCTTTATCCTTAAGATAGTTATTTGTCAAAAAAGCTTTCCACCCTCTATATCTTTTTCCGACCAAACTAAGTATGTAGCGTCTACGCTCATCTGGTATGTCAAAAGTCCTCTGCAAAAAAACATACGCATAGTGTGTTAGTATAAGTAATGTAAACAATTTATCGTCAAGATAATAACAACAACCATATATGGTATATACCTGAATCGGTCTCACTACGATACATGCGTCTAAATCTCGGAATTATAGGAAAATACCATAAGACTTTAGCAGGAGACAACTTTTTCTTATATCGAGGGGCACCACATTTAGGACACTCATTCAACGCTGCATACTCGTTTCGAAACAAAACGCAATCGTTTGGACATGAATGTATCTTATCATAGCTCATGCCAATAGAGGACAACATCTTTTTGGCTTCATACGTTCGATTGGGAAGAACATTATCCTCTGGTAGCATATCTTTCATAAGGGCTAATAACTCTGTGAAACTTTTATCCGACCATCCATTGTCCGCCTTTAAGTTGTACAACTTTAACACCGCAGACAATCTTGTGAATTTTGAACAACCATCATACAACGGTTTCTCTGCATCGCTTACCAACCTCTCAAACATTTTGGGACAATCCGCAAGATCTTCTTCAAGCGCTTCTGCAATCTCTTTGACTCGATCGCAATCGTATGTGTCTGTGCAATCGTCGTTTGAAGCATACTTCCTATTACAACTCGACTCAGCATTCCCGTTACTTTTCTCACCATGCATTGTCCAACATGTATAACTTCTATCAATTCCAAACCGTAGTAAATGGGATGCCAACTTATTCCCGTCAAACTTACCCCCATAACAGCAACCTAAGCAAGGACACGGCATTCGAAGCGGGTCTTTGGAGTGCGCAACCGCAAACTCAACGAATTCCCATACCCCTTTCTCGTACTCTTTCGACAATCGGTTTGAATTCATCCATGTCTTATCCATGTCTTAATTAAGCTAAACAAATGCTTCTTGGTTTCTCTATCAGGTACTAAGGAATTCTGTCAAGATAATAAATAGCTATCATCATAATAGAATACCTAATCAGAATACCTAATCAGAATACCCAATTTCTTAAAGAAGACATTACCTTATTTCAAGGTAATATAAGTCCACAAACCAAAAAATTGGTTGAGAGACACTAAATTGATATTAAATAGAACCATAAACAATAAACTATAAGCAGAAAATAACAAACTATAAGCAAGAAGAAAGGGATAGTAACCTGAGTTAGACTTGATGTGGGAGATGGTAGGTTTGAATCGGCGTTGTACAAGTAGAAACCGGAGACTTCAAAGTAACTGTAAAATTAAACAGACACACACGATGCAGTTAAATACAAATATCATAAAAGTGAAGGAAGTATATGCAAACTGTAGCACAAACTACAATGATTTTAGAAGTAGAAACCAGATTCCATAAAACACAGTTTCAGAATAGTGCAGACACATACATTCATATCTCATTCAGAGAATATTGAATAAAAGAAAATCATAAGCTTCCATGATATTTATATACAAGTTATTTCCTTCTAGACAAAACAGAAGCATACCAACAATTTTGTTAAATGAAAACTCAACCATTAAGTTGGTGAAACCAATAAATAAGTCATACTGCATATATAAAGGAAGATATGCACAATTCACATGAAAGTAAACTCAACCATGGATGTAACCATTAAAATAAAGTAGTAAGAGAGGATATTGAAAATGAAATCACTAGTAAAAATTTGAAAGAGAATAATGTAAAATTTGAAAGAGAATAATGTGAATGTTTCCCATCTCATTTCATTTCAGAAATAAATATAGATATTTCCTTCTTATCTCTTAAAGTCAATTTAATATATGAGCATGTTTTAATATAGTTCAATCCATTTCAAAACTTGTAGAATTCCATAAACCAAGTTGCAATAAAGTAGAGACATCAATATGAACTCATACATTAAATCCAAGACCAAACTAAGACACCTTTTTCAATTTACAAAATAGCAAGAGGAAGAGTTGAAATGTTTGTATTACATTCAAACATGCTCATAGTGCACAACGATCATGGTTTAGAATAAAGATAGCATTTTCATTCTCAAAAAGATAAAGTAAAACCAATGGTGTTAACTGAATAAGCATGTTAATAGGATTAACACTTACCGAAAACGAAGAAAAGAAGATGTTAGCACCACAACTGACACAGCAACACAGCAACACGACTTCGTGAGAGAAACAGCAACACAACAAATTAATTCTGTAAAAATAGATTATTAAACAAAATCAAGATTTTCTCTTAATCTAGGGTGATCAATTGATTCTGTAAAATGTATTGATTCTGTAAAATGTATTTTTCGTAATGACGAATCATATAAGCATATGAATATAAACCCAGGTTACCTTCAGTTATATGAACAAAAACAAGTTACAATAGAAGCGATTTCAGAATGCCGAAGAAGAAGATATAAACCCAGATGCGATTTCAGAAGCTATTTTTTGTGCGATTCAAAAGCGATTTCGTGAGAGAAGAAACGATTTCGTGATTTCTGTAGGGTTTAGAAGCGATTTTGTGAGAAGATAGGGTTTATCATTTGAGAAAAATAAGCGATTTTCGAGAGAGAAGAAAGAAATTAACGATACTGATTGTTATTATTTTTTTTAATTTCAATTTTGAAAGGCTACTAAAGCGCTTCTGAAAAGCGCTCTCATAGCCTGGTCTATACCAGCGCTTTTGAGTAAAAAGCGCTCTCATTAAACCCCCCCTATAGCAGCGCTTTGAAAAGCGCTTTAATAGACAACCCTACCAGAGCGCTTTTGAAAAGCGCTCTCATACCCCCCTTACCAGAGCGCTTTTTAAAAGCGCTCTCATACCCCCCCCCCCCTACCAGAGCGCTTTTTTTCATCATTTTCCCTTTGTTTATTAATTTGTTTTTAGCGAACCCTACGAGAGCGCTTTTGTCTAAAAGCGCTTTAGTAGCTGCGCTGCTACAGCTTAATTTTGGCGTAGTGATTATTACTTTTCTAATGGTGAGTTGCTCACAAACTCCATGCATAAACCACTTTCATTTCTTCAAATACTAGTTGTGATATTCTATCTCTATTTTGCTTGTAAAAAATTATTATAATGTTATTATATATTCTCTATTTTTCTTGTAAACAAATGATTACTAATGTTAATATATTATCAAATGCAGCTTCTGCTAGTGGCAAGCAACTAATGCTGAAACGTTACCACCTCAATTTTACTGGAAGTCCGTACTCCCTAACTCTCCAATTCCAAAAGCCATAACTAATTTGTTGCCCAACTCTCCAATGTCAAAAGCCATCACTAATATCCTACTCCCTGGTCAGTATTATACTCTAAAATTTTTACCTATACAATAATATCTTTAAACTCTTATTACACTTTAATATATAGATGTAAATTTTCTTTCATATATGTTTCAAATTATTTACTTTTGAAGTTTAATTCCTCTCTTAAATAGGTGTAGATGTAATGTCTGTAGAGTTACCTAATGCATTTTCTTACCATCATGCTACAAATGAGGTTGCTGTAAAGTCTGCGGAATCATCTAATGCATTTTCTTACTATCATGCTGCAAGTAAGACTAATCTAAATTCTAGAGAAACACCTAATGCATTTTCTTACTATGCTGCTAGTGAGCCTGATGTAAATTCCGGAGAATTATCCAATGCATTTTCTTACCATCATGCTGCAAGTAAGACTAATCTAAATTCTAGAGAACCACCTAATGCATTTTCTTACTATGCTGCTAGTGAGCCTGATGTAAATTCCGGAGAATTATCCAATGCATTTTCTTACCATCATGATGCAAGTAAGCCAGATGTAAATTCCGAAGAATTATCTAATGCATTTTCTTACCATCATGCTGCTAGTGAGCCTGATGTAAATTCCGGAGAATTATCCAATGCATTTTCTTACCATCATGATGCAAGTAAACCAGATGTAAATTCCGAAGAATTATCTAATGCATTTTCTTACAATCATGCTGCTAGTGAGTCTGATGTAAATTCAAGAGAATTATCTAATGCATTTTCTTACCATCATGCTGCAAATGAGGCTGGTGTGAAGTCTGCAGAATTACCAAATGCATTTTCTTTCCATCATACTGCAAGTAAGCCTGATGTAAGTTCCGAACAATTACCTAATGCATTTTCTTACCATCATGCTGCAAGTAAGCCTGATGCAAGTTCTGGAGAATTATCTAATTGATTTTCTTACCATCATGCTGCTAGTGAGCCTCATATAAAGAGAATTATCTAATGCATTTTCTTACCATCATGCTGCTAGTGAGCCTGATATAAATTCTTTAGAATTACCAAATGCATTCTTACCATCATGCTGCAAGTAAGCCTGATGTAAATTCTAAAGAATTACCTAACGGGTTTGGTTACCATCATGCGGCAAGTGAGACTGGTGTGAAGTCCGAAGAATCACCTAATGGGTTCGGTTACCATCATTCTGCAAGTGAGGCTAATTTAAATTCTCGAAAATTACCTAATGGATTTGGTTACCATCATGTTGCAGGCGAGACTCAATTGCATCATAAACCACATGCAACAATCTTCTTTTTTGAAAAGGAATTGCACCATGGGACAAAATCATACATTAGATTTGCCAAAACCAATCCAAATAATGAAGCAAAATTCTTGCCTAGAGAAGTTGCTAGTTCAATACCTTTTTCATCAAAAAAGTTGGAATACATACTCAATAAGCTGAACATCAAGAAAGGGACAAAGGGTGCTCACATTGTGAACAACACAATCACTGACTGTGAAGTGGATAGCATCAAAGGAGAAGAAAAACTTTGTGTAACATCATTGGAGTCTATGATTGATTTCTCTATTTCTAAAATTGGGAAAAATCTTGAGGCTGTTTCGACAGAAATGTATAAAGAGAGTGACTTTCAGCAATATAAAATAATAACACAAGGAGTGAAGAGGTTGGGGGAGAAGAACAAAGTTGTTGTGTGCCACAAACAGAATTACCCTTACGCAGTATTTTTCTGTCACACAACAGATACAACTAAAGTTTACTCAGTGCCTTTAGAGGGTGTTGATGGAAGCAGAGTTAAAGCTATTGTCGTGTGTCACACTGATACATCGCAATGGAACCCAAAACATTTTGCATTTTTAGAACTCAAAGTTAAAGTTGGAACTGCTCCAATTTGCCACCTACTACCTCAGGATCATGTTGCTTGGATTGCCAAGTAGAACAACTCTTTTTTCCGCTTCAACATTTAGGTAACATTTAGGTGTGTTGTGTTTTCTTATGATGTATGGTTACAAGTGTGTTATTTGTTTTACTTTGATGTCTTTACTATGAGGTATTACACTTGTGCTAAATAAAGTTGCTTTCATGTTATGGCTCAATGGAATGGTTCACTGCAACAGAAATAAATGTTTTGTCTTTATCTATCACCCCTATTATTCAACCTTAAAAATTATCGATGACATGCAATTTCTTGTTGGAAGTAGAAATATTGACTGTTCAGCAACCTTGAAAGAAACGGTCTTAGATATACATGTAATTCATATGTCGTCGTGTAGTACTCCACGAGCGGAAAACTTCCTCAACTGCCATCACACAACCAACATCCAGGAACCTAATTAAAGGATTCAAAACCTGAACACTATCAAAATTATGAAAACTAAAAATTTCAAACACTTGGAAGCATAATAAAACTAGCTAATTAAAATATTTCATTTGATTTATTTTAAATCTTTTGATGACACTCTATCATTGCATAATATTTGCGAGTATTTTTTGATAAAATCAGTGAACTTTTTATTCAAAATGACCTAAATTGATGAAAAAGTGAGTAAAATAACCAAGTGAAGAAATATTGGGGACTTATAGGTATTTTGAAGAAAAGCTACTATAATTCTCGCTATCGTGATGGCTTCATCGTGGGCGGTATGGAAAAGTATCATGATCGCAATAGTACTCGCAGTGATCGCGATGGTACAAAATTGTGATGTATTTTGCCATCTTTAAATAGAAAATAATGCTACTTTTTTAGGTGTTCCATTTTGGACAATAGAAAGTTGTACCCTGGAGTTCTCAAGCAAGAATTTAGACCAATTTGAAAGACATTATTCTTTCTGTACTCTTCATTTAAACTCATGGTATTTCACTTTTTTTAACTATGAGTAGCTAGATTTTGTAACACCCGTATAATTTTAATTTAATTTGAGTATTAGATTAATAATTATAATTATTATGGATTTTATGAAAATAATGAAAAAAAAGGATGGTTTATGGTATTTGGGCCATGTAAGAGATTAGTAAGAAGAGGGGGTGTGGTGTAATAAAGCCCTTACTAATTTAATATTATTTTTCATAAAATAATTAGAATTGGGAAAAAAAAGGAACAGAACGTGAAAAGGGAGAAGTTGGAACACGAAGAGCGTGAAAGAGGAACAAAGAGGAAGACACCAAAGATCAAGAAATTTGGCAAAGGTAAGGGGGAACTCTTCCAATTATCATCTCTTATTATGGTTATAGATGAATAGTATATGAATAGTTGTGTTGTTGAGTCAATTTGATTTGTATGTCAGAGTTAGGTTTTGGGTTCTAAGAATTGATTTAGATTTTGGGGTTTTGATGTGTGAATTGATATAGGATGATAGATTAATCTGTATGAATGAATCCTAGGAATGAAAACGTGAAAAATGGATTGTTTTAGACTCAAAATCGTGGACTGGTATGAGTAGAAACGAGTGAGAATTGGACTGTTACGAAACTGCAGAATTCTGGGCATTTTTTTGGTTTTTCGCGTATGGAACAGTGTCATACGCGTATGGGATGAGGTCATATGCGTATGAGGGACGACGATTGCATCAAACCTGACGACTTCTAATGCTCAAATTTTTACTTATGGACGTCAAACACACATACACAAATTATGCAACCTCCTTTTTCAATCCAGGCCATCAAAACATCTTCCTCAAGTTTTGATACATTTTAGTAGCACTGAGATGTATACTCATACCACTTCAATCTTCCTTCTTCAAGAATACCCTTTTTGAGTTTAGGCACACCACCACCTTGACCTTGATTTATTAAAGTTAATTGTTCCACCAATTTCAAATCAGTTTACTAACCTTCTCTAATATCTTCCAGAACACCACTCGTAAGCTTCAACATACGCAATTTTACACTCTCTGGCATAACTTCACAAACCAAACTCAAATTTATTGGTTCTTCAATCAAATCCAACTCTCTCACCATCAAGGTCGACATATGCAATGCCTTTCGACTGAAGGCATCAACTATGACATTGGTTTTACCTGGATGGTAATTTAAACCAAAATCATAATCCTTCAACAACTCAAGCCACCTCCTTTGTCTTATATTTAACTCATTTTGATCGAGCACGTACTTTAAGCTCTCATGATCACGGAACACTTCAAATATAGAGCCAAACATATAATGTCTCCAAATTTTAAGTGCAAATACAATGGAAACCAATACAACACTCAGACCCATCTTGTAAGCATCATAATCACTACAAGAAAATTGGTGCATTATGACACTTCATTTTGGAAGGTTACAACGCTTAGAACCGTCGCAATTTGCAAGTCACGACGGTTGTTGTGTTGTCATAGAAACGTGCGTCGCGAGGCTGTATTGCGACGGTTACCAACCATTGTGAAATTTCATTTGATTTTTGTTTTTATTATTGATTGCGACTGTTTCAAACTGTCGTATTTTGATATAAAATTTTAAATATGATTTTCTTGATAACGGTTTAAAGCGCTATTAATTATTAAATTTTTACTTTTAACAACAGTTTAAACTGTTATTAATTTTAATCTATAGTATTTTTTAATAATATTTTTTATTTTAATTATAATCTACTAAAATATTTTTAAATATAGTATTATTTTTTTAATATTATGTTTTATTTAAATTATTACTACTAAATTATTTTTATTTATGTTATTATTATTTGGTAATATTTTTTTATTTGATTTTTTATCACTTTTAAACGTATTAAAATTAATTCCAATAAAAAAACATGTAATATCAAATAAACATCATGATATCAAAAAAAATGTGAGTTTCATAATCATGTCACGTAATACAAAAAACCGAAAAACATATCAAATTCTAAGCTTATAATAATAAGATACATAATGCGAAAAATACATAGGAAAGTTCATAATCTACTTAATTCATAGCAAAGTCTAGTTTGTCCTTCCTTATGATCCATTATCTGCAATTCGATAGCTAGACTTAGAAGAACGTCTACCATCAGCGGGTGATTCAAATCCCTGAAGAAAAAAAGTATTAAAATAATACTCACGAGCTTTGATTTTAAATGCATCAAAATAATATACCTGTCTTCCACTAGAATTTTGCATTTGCCTTAAGAGTTCAATTTCCTGTGTCTTAGCATTGTCCCTCAGCTTTAAGAATGCAATTGCCTCCATCAATTCATCAATTTTTGAATTCTTTTCTTTAAGTGCATTAATTTCTTCTTGCATTTCCTTTGTTTTTTTAATTTTCTTCAAAAGAAGACGCCGATCTCGTAGATTTATTAATTAGAGATGGCGTAACTCCAAGTCCCATACTATGAACATATCCAGGATGTTCTTTTCGAAATACTTTCTGAAATGCCTCATTTTTAGACACAAAATCCTTAATTGCAGCTTGTAATTTTTCCTGCACATGCAAAAGAGAAAATTGAGCTACTCATTTGATTTATTTCAAAAATAAAGACCCTGTTATAATTATTCAAATAAAATCATTAAGTAATATAAATTATATGAAAATAAACTGCTAACAAAAATATATATTAGCCACTGATGTGTTTGCTAAGAGCTACCACTTCTAACAACTATCCAACCAACCTATTAACTCACTAGTGCAAAAATGTTAATTTACACCCGTTTTTTATTAAATTTACACCCATTATTTTTAATAAAAATCGGGTGTATATCCACAGGGTGAGAAATGTCTAACGCATTTACACCCGTTTTATACCCGTTTAAAATGGGTGTAAATACGTTCGTAATTACTCCCTATTTTAAAAATATCGGGTGTAAATACGTTCTACGTTACACCCTATTTTAACAAAAATTGGGTGTAATTGGGCGTAATTACGTTTTTAATTACACCCTGTTTTAATAAAAATCGGGTGTAATTGGGCGTAATTACGTTTTTAATTACACCCTGTTTTAATAAAAATCGGGTGTAATTGGGCGTAATTACGTTTTTAATTACACCCTGTTTTAATAAAAATTGGGTGTAATTGAGCGTAATTATGTTTTAATTACACCCTATTTTAATAAAAATCGGGTGTAATTGAGCATAATTATGTTTTAATTACACCCTGTTTTAATAAAAATCGGGTGTAATTGAGCGTAATTACGTTTTAATTACACCCTATTTTAATAAAAATCGGGTGTAAATACGTTCTTAATTACACTCTATTTTAATAAAAATCAGGTGTAAATACGCCATTTATGAATGAACAATTATATTATATTTAAATCTATTTACACCCTATTTCATATACACCATTTAGTTATATTTCATTTTTAGTCATAATATTGCAAATACTATAAAATCATACACATAAAAATCATATTTTAACTAAGTCAAAATATTTTTAATATTAACCAAAAAGTATACAAAATCATGTGCAATCATAATATTTCAAGTACTATAAAATCATACATACATAAAAATCATATTTTAACTAAGTCATAACACTTTCTTCATATATAAGTTTTCTTCTTCTTTTATTTTTGTTTTGGCAACATTTCTCTGTCTTTATCCTCTTCAACCATTTGCATTTGATCTTGAAATCTTAACATCTCCATGTCACCAACATAACAAGCTGAATCAACAGTCCATATGCAACTCATCATCATATGATTATTATTGTTCATCTGATCCGTTGGAACTGTAATCGAAACACTGCATCCACCACCACCGGTAGTACCTTTTCCTCCTCCTTGTTGTTGTATGCAAGGAGCCCATGTTAGCGCTAGTGGCAAATTGTGAGTCTTGCATACAGACGCCAACACCTCTACGATCTCATTCACCGCTGCTTCGTACAACTCCTCAAAAACCTAATTATTCATTATCATATGTAAAACAATTAGATCAAGAATTGAATCTAGTATTGATTTGATGAATGATGGAATGCATCCTTACCTTTACTGCTGGTGGAATATTCATGTTGTGGCTACTTCTAAAATCAACAGCCTGCACCAAAGATAGATAGATCCATCAATCACATGTTTTAAATTACGGTAATATTATTAAACTAGTACTAATGCAATTAATTGAGAAACTACAAACCTCAAGAGCATTGGAGAGATGATCGAGTTGTGGACGATAATTGATGAGGTTTTGATTGGCGATAACAAACTCAACGACACCTAGACATGTTCCACTTCCTCTTTCGAACACCGGAAATGCTAAAAGAGAACCATACTGTTGCTGCTGTTGCTGATGTCGCGGATACTCGTGGCTTCTAAAGAATCGAGCATGAACATTCATGTTTGGATTCACAGAAATCGGAACAGATGAACTGGAATCCTGCTGCAGATATTGAATTGCTGATCTCCTCCTTAGAACAGGCACCCATATGTGAATAAGAACGTTGTTGGAAGAGTTCTTTGTGTACTCTTTTAAGTAACCAACAGCAACTACTAATCTCTCTTTCACCAAAGTCGATGGACCTTGACTCGCCCTCGGCCCGATCCACCATCTCTTGCCAACAACAAAACCACTTTCCTGATCAACTTGATGATGATTAACATGGTCACCTTCTCCATTTTGCGGAATGGTTCGCACAAATTCACACAGAAATCGTAAAAAAACGGAGAACCAAAGTACCAAAAATGGAGAACTAAGAGAACCAAAAATGGAAAACCAGAAAACCAAAAATTAGAATTAATAAAATTCTTACTTTTTATGTTGCGGAACTTGAGCATCTGAACAAAAATAACATAATTTGCATAGAAACACATTGAATTTTCTAAAAATAGTTTTCTTTCAATTTTGAATCAAATTCTTCATCAGACTCCAATGAGTGACCTAGATCGGTAATAAACTCTGCTAGAACCTTGTCACCGGTTCCGGTGTGAGAATCCAACTCGGTACATACCTTGGAATTTTGGCACCCTTTGTAGAAAGCAACAACTACAGGTCTTTGTTAACTGATGTAGCTGCCAAGCACCAAGCACCAAGAACCTTGCTCACATAACTATCATCTCTTGTGAACAACTCAGAAGTCTTTGCATAAACTTTTCTCTCCACATAAACAAAGGTAGAAGAAGCAGTAATTGAAGGAACCTGCATCTCAAACCACCTCTAGAACCAAAACCAGAACTCAAATTCTTCGAGTAATTCGTCGAAATCGTCGAATCGTAACCATTAGGAACTTTCCATGAATTAAAGAGGCAGTAGAAGTCCCACTCGGAGACAAAACACAATCATAATCTCTCTGAATCAATTCATCAAACAGTGAATGAACATTCTAAAGATCAAAGCTTCAAAGCCCCTGCTCTATATCGAAAACTCTAAGTCAATTCAACAATTAGAAAAATGAATTATCCAAAAAATGAAATAAGTTCAACGATTCACCTAGCAGCAACATGAGTTGTGTCAAATCCAAAGTACATCTCCATCTTACTGGATTCCTTCGGAGAAGCTTCAAAGCCCAACCGATCTATCTAGTTTCGGTCAATGAAGACGTCGCAACGGCAGAAGAACCGGGGTCGTAGTTGATGATCTGGTGAATAATCGATAGGGTTTTAGGTGAAGAACCGTAAAGAAATGAAGGAATCGTGTTTTGTACGAACGGAAGTTTCTGATGACGGAGTCATTAGGTGAATCGAAAAATCCGAAATACGCAATGGAAATGCGAGGAAGGAGTTTAGAAAATTGTTAGATTTCTCGCTTCTCAGTCTCTCCCAATTCTCCGACGTGTTTGCACTCTTTCAGGCGATGTGACGGGTTTCGAAGAGAAAGGTTCATACAATTGAAAAATGGGTTTCGAAGACATTGTGTTTTTAATTTCTTGATGTTTTTATTATTGAATATTATTAAGTTGTAAACTTAATAAAATAGATTACGTAAGTCCTTAATAAAATAGATTGTGGTTTTTAAATGTGTTTATATTAATTATTAATATTTTAAGTTATAAAATTAATAACTTTTTTTTAATTTAGTTAAATTTACACCCATTTTAAATTTAATGGGAGTAATTGAGATTTGATTATAAAAATATTTTTAATTTACACATATTAATACTTAAAATAATCTATTATTTACAAAATTGCCACCGTATTTTTTAATTACACCCGTTTTTAATATATCGGGTGTAAATTTTAAAATTATATTGTTCTTTTTGCACTAGTGACTAAACCTTAGCACACTAAAATAAGCAATTATTATAATTTAAGCAATTGTGAAAACTTCTCAAACTTTAATATTCAGTCGCTACAGTTGACAAAGAATCCCTTCTCAATCTTTAATTGAAGTTTATTTGGAATTAAATTTGAAAGTTGTCATAAAATATGCAACTAGCTAACGTGAGCATGTGATGTGATGCAAATTTTGCCTTAATTATATAGCAATCAGAGTTTGTCAGGAATGTGTGATATTTACTTCTAGAAAGTTTGGCATATCAAGTCAAAAATCTTTGCACTTAGACATATTGATAAAACTTGAGACCATAGGCAATAACATGACAATATTCTTGGCATTGTGTGTTATGTTTATATACTAAGAAAAAATACTACCACTAGGATCCTCGTGTAGTTCCTATGTTACTTAGTAGAACACAACAGAATAAGCTAAGGATAAACTATGTGTATCATGAGACAAAGTAGATATAGAAAAAATAATCACAATTCTCAACTTAATTTAACTAGTTTTCAGACAGGTTCTCCCCACCTCTAAGACACGGCAAAAGGTTCGGTTGGACTCAACAAAATCAACACTAGAGTCGACGTTAACCTCTTCTTAAGCTCTTAGAAATTGTCTTCATATTTAACATCTCAAACAAAAGCTTGACCCTTCCTGGTTAAATGAGTATATGGCATCGCTAACTTAGAAAAGCCCTCAATAAACTTGTGATAGTAACCAGCTAAATCCATAAACTTTTAATCTCCATCACAGACTTTAGGGTTTCCCATTGCACCATAGTCTCAACTTTTGACGGATCAACAACAACACCACCACTAAAAATTGAACGAACAAGGAAACTTAATTCTCTTAACCAAAACTCACACTTAGATAGCTTAGCATTATAATTGCTTTTCTTTCAACATACACGAGTCTTGACTTTGTGACTTATTTCTCAAGTAAATGAAATTTCTCTTTTTTAATTCAATTGTGAATTTAGATCCTTCTTTTGAATCATGTACTTCCAATTAAAAGGATCCCCTGAAGATGTGGATTAAGTAGAAAAAAGTCAAAAAGTGATTTGGTCAAAAAAGTCAACCTTCCATGGTTGACTTAAACCAAAATTCAACACTTAATCCAAATGGCTTGTAACTTAAAACCCACAGTAGCCTTCTCTTAATTGAGAGAGATGTACCATTTTCTTGATGTTTTTTCAGATGTTGGAGCCTTTGATTGGACATCTTTTGCTTCATCTTGTTAGGAATGACTCTTACCTCTAACTTGCTGATAGTTATAGCTTAATTACTTCCCATTGTTGCCTGTTTGTTAGGTCTTGTGTTTAGCAACTTTCTCTCCAAAGCATCAATGTTTGACAGGAGACTTACTCTTTCTTCTTGTAAGAGTGCATGAGCATTCTTATACTCCAATAATCTTGTACACAGTCTTTCATTCCTTAGGCAAGTCTCAGAGAACCCAGCAGCAAGTTCACTGATGGTGAGTTCTCCAACATATGACTCATCATCAGATTCATCCACTTCTTCAATAGGATTATTTACCTTGGTAAGGGGAACCTCTGGTTACCCTCAATTTCTTCTTTGGCCATAGAGCATGCAGAGGAGTAATTGGAGGTTTTAGGCTCCCATAAGTAGCAATTATCCTTAGATCTAGATCCCTTCATGACTTCCTCATTTCCTCCATTGGTGACAACACATTCTTCTTTAGTGAATCTGACATTGAACCCTTGATCACATAGTTGAATGATACTAATAAGATTTGCATTCATTCCTTTTACCAGCAAGACATTATCCAGATTATGGATACCAAGACATTCTAACTTTCTAACACCTTTGATTTCCCTTTTTGCTCCATCGCCAAGGTTCACATAACTAGTGGAATGAGGTTTCATATCCACCAATAGATTCTTTATTCCAGTCATATGTTTTGAACAGACACTATCAAGATACCAATCTTCTTTGGCTGATACTCTTAGAGAGGTGTGAGCTATTAGAGCAACACTCTTAACCACCTATTGTTGATTCTTGACAGGAGTATCCTGTTTGGGTTTGGCTTGATGAGTATGATTAGGATATCCAAATAGTCTGAAGCAAAATGGCTTTATGTGTCCAAATCTTCCGTAATAGTGACACCTCCATCTTTGAAATTTCCTCTTTGTCTGGTTCATGCTTATGTTTCCATGATGTTGTGACATTGGTCTTGACATCTGGTTTGACATGTGAGCTTCAGGCTTTGACCTTAAAATAGAGTCTGATTTACCCATAACTCCTATTCCAGACATGTCTCCTGCTTTCTGTCCAACCAGCAGAATTTCTTCCAAGGTGTCAGTTCCAGTGTTCAGCATTCTGACAGATTTTGACATCTGATCAAGCTTGGATTTCAACATGCTGATTTCACCATTGAGTGAGTCTATGGTTGCAAGATGCTCTTTCTTCTCAGTTTCCAGTTCCTTTATGAGTTTCTTTTGCTTCTCCACTTGTTTACAAACTTCAGCACTCCTGACACATAGCTCTTTATATGAGGCTGCAAGCTCATCAAAGGTCAGTTCATCTTCGTTGGAATCATCATCAGAAGCACATACACTCGTTAGTACTGTGATGTGTTTTGCAGTTTCCTCTTCAGACTAACTCTCAAAATCTCAATCAGACCAAGTGGCAGATAGCCCTTTCTTTTGCTCGTTGAGGTAGGTGGGGCATTCAGCTCTAATGTGTCCACAGCCTTCACATCCATGGCACTGAATCCCTTTGCCTTGGTTGGGCTTCTCTTCAGATTTAGATCTTCTACTAGAGTCATAAGTCTTACTGTTGTCAGAGGGAGTGTTCTTGACATTTGGTCTGTGTAACACCCTTCTAAACCCCGCGGCAATTAAATAAATAATTCAGAGTAACATGAAAACAAGGGTGCCACAATTAAAATAAATCAATTTATCATAAGTCATTTGTCATGCTTCACTTAGAAACGAATCATCAATTTAACAAAATCATGTTTCTAAACAGCGGAACATTCATTAACGGATAAAAATAACATCATCTATAAAATATCTCACAAAATTAATCCGATAACAACAAAATATAATATCATCATAAACTCTAAACTAGCATTCCCCCAGTGTTACAATATCAGAGCATGACACCTGACGCTATACTAACACATTGACTTATGAGCTAATCCTCACTAAGTCGAAAGCCGCTATCCTCAATATGAATAAAAACATGTAAGGGTGAGTCTCATCGCAATTAACAAATATTATTGCATCATAAATAATAACAAATCATAGTTATATCATTCACCCAATCGTATTATATTCAGATAATTCAACAAAACACGCAACCAACACATCGTCAATTCATAACACTGAAACACATTCAATCATGTTATGAAATCATGCATATGAATGAACTAACACTATGCATATGGTACCAAACATCATCAATGGGAATAACCCATCGACCGATCCAACATCGTCAAGATACGGCCCTGCCGGCACAAGTTCCACACAATGGGAATTATGCCCTTCACTGATCCAACACATCATCTGGATTCAGCCCTCAACATATGATTATGAATGAATGCAAACATATATGCAACATAATTATACCATCGTCAACAAATGAGTAACTTCATCTTATACTCAAACCATCATCATCATCATCAAAGCATGTTTATATACATTACCATCATTCAAATACAATCATATCATTATCATCATTAAGAACATACATGTATCCGCATCAATCCTCATCATCATCATCCATAAAGGACATACATGTATTCACATCTTCCAAAACAAATCATTCGTCATTATACAATTCTCAACAATCATCACATCACATAATCATGTTTTCAAACACATCTTATATTGTCACATTTCATCAGATATGTCAACAATACATCATCCATCAAACTAACAAAATATTCACATCATATTCATATCCTCGCATAGATTATCTTATAAACTTCACCATCCAATTAAATAAATTATCATACGACTCATATTTTAAACATAGCATGTATCGTCATATCTCATTGTATATGTCCATAACACATCATTCATCAAAACAAGCAAATCATGGTTTAAAATAATCAAAAGTTACACCTAATTTCATCATTTAAACACATAGTTTATTTTATGAGGTTCATCAAACTCAAAACGACACTCAAAACAGGCCAACGGTTCAAAAGATACATCATTTTCAAGTTTGGAAAATTTCTGAACAGCAAGGTCTGCTCAACGGACCACTAGCGACTCGTGACAGAAGCGAACTAGCTTCAGACCTCCACTCAGTGGACCACTAGCGACCTTTGACAGAAGCTAACTAGGTCGGGACCTCCGCTTAGCGGACCCCCCTCCGCTTAGCGGACGTGCGATTTTGCAGATTCTCAGGTCTGCGACAGACCATGCGATCTCACACATTCTAAGTCCAAAATCGATTCTAAACATCATATACAGCCAAATAATCATCAATTGCATCATCATACATCATTATACACCAAAACAACACATTATTAACCAATAATCTATGCAATTTCATCAATTGTAACCTCCATAAACCTAACATATAATCCAATTGACCTAGACAATATTCCTAATCAATGTTATCATCCAAAACACGATAAGAAATGTTAACCGGAGAGTCCCCCTTACCTTAGCCAAAGATTCTTGATTGGTCCTCTTTCTCTTTGTTCCTCTTCACGTATTAGCTTTCCAATCTCTCGTCTCCTCTACTTTGCTTTTCACGTTCCTTTTTCCTTTCTCCCAATTTTCCTTATTTTTATGAAAAATGACATTTTAATTAGTAAAGGTCTTTACTAACATAACACCCATCCTTCTTACTAATATCACACATGGCCCAATGCCATAATCCATTCTTTTCCAATTAATTTCCACAAAACCCAAAATAATTCTAATTATTATTTTAATTTCCAATTAAATTAAAAATTAAAATATACGGGTGTTATAGTCTGGACTTCTGATCTATTCTTTTAATAAACTTGTTGAAATGTCTTCCAAGCATGGCTATAGCTTCTGATAGATTTTCATCATTTCCACCATTGCTTTCTTTTGAGTCCTCTTTAGTGTTAGATACAAATGCTATGCTCTTGTTCTTCTTTTCAACATTGTCACATATATCCATCTCAAAAGTTTGAAGGGAACCAATGAGTCCATCTACCCTCATTTTGTTGATATCCTGAGCTTCTTCTATAGCAGTAACCTTCATAGAAAATCTCTTAGGAAGTGATTTGAGGATCTTTCTCACCAGCTTTTCTTTAGACATTTTTTCTCCTAAGGCTCCAGAGGTATTGACAATTTCAAGAATATTCATGTAAAAATCATGAATGGTCTCATCCACTTTCATCCTGAGATTTTCAAACTTAGTAGTTAACATCTGAAGTCTAGACATCTTCACCTTGGATGTGCCTTCATGAGTTATCTTGAGAGTATCCCAAACATCTTTGGCTAATTCACAATGTTGCAGAAGTTTGAATATATTCTTGTTTATTCCATTGAACAATGCATTTAGGGCCTTGGAGTTGCCCAAAGCCAGCTCTTCCTCATATTTGCTCCATTCTTCTTCGGGTATTAACACAGTTGTTCCATCTTTCTCTTTCTTCGCAGGATGTTCCCATCCTTTGTTCACAACTCTCCAAGCCTTGTTGTCCACGAACTTCACAACGACTACCATACGAGGTTTCAGTAGTCATAGTTAGACCCATCCAGAATAGGTGGTCTATTCCCAAATACTATCACATCCTTGTCCATAGTACGAGAATTTATTGTCCCTAGATCTCACCCAAAAATAAACAGGTAGGGTGCCTGCTCTGATGCCAATTGAAAATTCTAGTAACACACGATGAATGTCGTAACGAATGTTATGACATCCACTTCAGAATTTATAATAAAATTTTGCAAATAGTAAACAAAAACAGTAAGGAACGCAAGAGAGTGTTTACCCAGTTTGGTGTGAAACAACACCTATTCTGGGGGCTACCAAGCCAGGGAGGAAATCCACTATAAGTAGTATTAATTCAGAGCCAAAACTACCAGTTTAAACCCCTCACTTAAGACCTACCCAATGCAATTTCAATCTAATGCTAGACCTGAGTCCCTAGTCACTCCCCCTCAATCATAGCAGTGATAACAAACAAAAAATTATGAAAAGAAAATTGAAGACACACTCCAAAAAAATCTTGATCTTGCTTAAAAGCTTCAATCAAGAGACATAGTACTCATGCTTAAAAGCTTAGAGTGACACAACAAATTGTAACTCAAAACACCCTATTCCAATACAATCATCAAAGTGACAATTGCTTGGATTACAAGAAAACACTAACACATACACACGTGAAAATAAACCACAATGCATAGAATTCTTCACGCCAAAATCTCTGCCTCTGAAAGTAAGATTAACAATCTTCTTATAGGCAGCACTTTGGCCTTGGGCCTTCCAAACATAAATTAGGGTTAACCAAGTTAACCTAATTTCCACATCATCAGGGTGTTAATTCATATGCTGTAGATGAGATTTTTTAGCGAGAACCATACAACACTAAATATACAGTTTCCTAAATTGTAGCCTGAGATAAATAAGGAAACATAATAGCTAAATATAATATCTAAGCATAACAACCTTTGCTGTTAGATACTGATGTCATGACATCAAGCATGGCATCCAACCAAAACTTGTATTAGCTCAAGCAGTCAAACCTTGCATAATACTACACATAGCATATCATGACATTAGTCAAGACATCACACATACAGGAATGTTTTACCATAAAATGCAGCCAATATAAAAGCATCTACTATTAGTACGAGCAAGAAACCCTAATGATTCATATGAAATGTTTGTCTCAAGATATCCACAAACCCTAATTTGTGTGTAAAGTCGAAGTGAATCTCCTCTTGTATGAGGACCATGACCAAGTGACTTAAAGTTCAAGCAAACATAAGCCTCTTGCTTGACAAAGAGATCACATGAAAATCCTAATTCTATGGATTGGATCCTTTGAGTGTGTAAGTTTGAGAATGTGCCTAAGAGGGGGTGAATTAGGACTTTGAAACTTTATTCAGTTTTAGAATACTTGTTTTTATTTTTCGGGTTTAGTGCAAGAGTTTATACATGCGCTTCTTTCTGTTCTGGTTTTTGATTTTTGATGAAAGCGGTAAATACGGAAAAGTAAACAACACGAGGATGTATACGGTTCCCCTCATATTTCGAGAGTACTCCAGTCCCCTTTCAACACGAAATATATTTCACTATTGTTAGATATTTGTACAAGCCTAAACCCAAGACTTCTCCTATAATTTTCTAACAACAAAACCACCAAGAACAATCCTCTTGGATCAATCAAGTTGAAATGAGAACAATCCTCTCACAATCAATCTCTTGTTTCCAACAATCCTGAAAACAAGGAATACACTTCACACAATCTTAATTCCAACAATCCTGAAAAAATAAGATATGATACAAACAAGAGTTTTTTAATAGATAAGTTTGTAGTATATAAATCCTATGAAGGACTTTTTCTCTTTCAAATATGAAAATTCACACTTGATATTAAACCTGAGTGCTCAAGAACTTTCTTTAATAATGATATGAAAATTGATGAATAAATTTCTTGAAAAATTTATGACACGTATATGCAGATGAAAATATAATACTCATGAAAATTTGGATTTTGAAAGAGGGTGAAAAATAACAGATAAAATTTATGTTACTTATAAGAAATGAACACCTCTTGATTCAAGGTGCATCCTTGAAATAATTATGAAAAGGTATAATATTTAAATAGAAAGATTTGAGAAAGAGGTGTCATGAAAAGCTATGTATGTAATATAATTTTTCTGAAACATCATAATGTCAATCAATTGAAATTATAGTGCAATCCATTGCACACTTTAAAACCTTGAAAATATTGGAACTTTAAAACACAATTAATCGATTGCATAAAGATGTCAACCAATTGCATGATTTATTTTTTCTCCAAAAATAACTTAATTCAATTGATGGAAATATGATATTAATCGATTGTATGTTTTAATTTTTCCAAAAATATTTATGTCAATCCATTGCTTCTACCATGCAATCCATTGACATTTTGAGAAAAGTTAAAAATATTTTTAAGTAAAATATGCATTGCTATGATTTTGAGCACTCATGATATATATTTATGAATTAGCATATTTGTACCATCAAACTTGATTCCATAACTTAGCATCTTAAGAATTTTATTCTTTATTACTTGATCATGTCTTTATCCATTGATTGTCTGCATCAAAACATCTTTCCAAGTTTTGAGATTATAGAGTGAACCTTGTATCCCGAGTTATGAATACTAACCCCTTGTTGTGTATGGTTAAGATCTTTATGCATCAACCCTAATCTTCATGATAACTTGTAGTCCGAGTTAATTCACTATGAGCACCAAATGTAAAAGCACAAACTCTGATGGAGAGAAAGCTGGAGATTGACCATTACAATGTGTCTTGAGGCACACACCGATTGAAGAACTTCTTGACTCAAATGATCAGGGACATAGACCCTAATCCAAAGCCTTCTTAGTTGAAAATCATGATGGAACCTTAAGTATGGCAAGTTAAAGTCCTAATGTACTTGATCTTGAGAAATCTTGATGAAGAAGATGTTGGGGATGTTTCTGGTTCAAAACCCTAGTTCCATACCAAGAGTGATGAAAAAATTAGTTGAATTAAATTGAGTGAAGGAGAAACCTCAATCCATTGAGAAAAACCCTAATCTCTTCAAGATCCTCCTTGAAGAGAAACAGTAGCCAACCCTAAGCCCTCATACAAAGAACCTACTATTAACTGGCTCAGGTAAATGTTGCGAACTTCATGAAATTGATTAGCTAAGTTCAAGAATCTCTTCTCCACTTTCAAGGATTTATAGCAAAAAATACAACACGAAAGCCACAACACCAAGAAAACAATATGTTCTTCATCAGATACCTCGACAGTGGCAATGTAGTAATGATCAGTTATGCAGTGTCCAAAACTGACACGATCAGTATTGAAATTGATGGTATCCTCATTTCTTTCATTTGGGTCAAAGATCCCCCAAGTTGGTCAAAGGACAATAATGGCCTCTATATCGATGATGGTAGGCGTGATCATACCGCAAGGGAGTTGAAAGGTATTATTAGTACTTTTCCAAAAATATAAGGAAGTGACTAGTATGTTTTTACAATAAGGGGGCATACTTCCGACAACTGAATCAAATCATAAATCCCCATGTGTTTCCAGGTTTAAGTTTTCTTATTTTTTACTTTACCTAGCCAAGAGATGTAATCTTCAGCATTCTTGACTGAATAAGCAGAGCGAAACACACGTAAGGTGTTGCTCATATATGCTAAATTTATAGGGCTCGTTGCATCATAACATGTGGGTCTTTAGGATCTATCGCATCAATGACACATTTATCCTTAGGTTGCTTTGCTTCTACAATAGGTTTAGCCTGAGATTTCTTGGTTTGATCAACAGATTTTACACTTGGGTTATATGTACTAGCTGTTGGTTTTTTCAAGCTAGCTATGGGTTTGGTACGGTGATAAGCAGAACAAATTCCTTTAACTTATCAATATCAGCGTTAGGGTCAGGTAATGGACCCATAAGCGCATGAATTTCTCTAGAGATAGAGAAAGGGATTAATATTTGGGATTTGTAAATGCGCAGCTTCTTTGTTTGCAGTGGAGGTTCTGGAGCGTATTCTTGGTTCCCAGATATGATGGGATTTGTAATTTTTGAAGAATGTGGCAATGTTTCTTTTGTACCCTTGGAACCCTTTGAATTCTTTGATTTTGAAGCCACCATTGTGAAGGATGTCAGATGATTCGGTGAAGGAGAAGAGTATTCTGTGTTTTTTAGAAGGTAGTAAATTCAGAAGATGAAAAGAAAAAAAAGAATAAATGAAGAAGAAAGAATATTTATAGAGGAAAAGAAAACTCTTCAATTTTTTTCTAGAACCAAGTAGTGGAACACGTGACTAACAATTGTTGGTTGAATCAGACGATTTTGATTTAGTCGGCCACATTAGTCCTAGGAAGTTAGAGCTATGAGTAGGTTACTGGAGGTTGCACGTCTTTTCAGTGATTGTTGACAAAAATATCATGATGACGGTGACGTCAACTCTTTAAAGAAAACAACATTCAAGAAAAAATAAAAAATGCCCTTATCTTCCGCTAGTCGAACATGACATTTTTTGGAGAAAATTTATTAGCTGGGATTTTTGTAAGGGTGGCAAACGGGCATGCCCGCCTCGTTTAGGTCCGCCCCGCAAAAGCCCGCGAAAAAACGAGGCAGGGCGGGGCGGGTTTTTTTAAGAGTGCGGGTCTAAAACCTTACTCTGCCCCGTAAAAACGTGAGGGCGGGGCGGGGAAAGCCCGCGGGCATTCGACTTTTTAGGCCTAAAAATAGTAAAATTTCATAAAAAAACAAATGCCCGCAAAAGCCCACAAAAAACGGGACGGGGCGGGGCGGGCACATTAAAGAGAGCGGGCCTAAAACCTTGCCCCGCCCCGCGAAAAAGTGCGGGTAAAACGGGCTTTTCCCGCGGGCCGGGCCCGTTTTGCCACCCCTAGATTTTTGACATCCTCAAAATCTTGAGCAAAGGGACAGTTTGACAAAGACGGTTGAGAACTTCAGGATACAAAGAAAGAGATTAAAGAAACACTTAGTGAAATTTGGATGGTTATGGAGATGTTTTCGACAGACATGTTAGACACATTTTGACATGACTTCATTGAGGAAAGTGTCGAAGTCTCTATGTTCGCAGTAGCGCTCAGGACTTAATAATTTTTAGAGTAACAAAAGGGACAATTTAACAACGACGCCTGAGACCTTCAACAAAGGTAAGTAACTTTTTTTGTTCTTATCTGCATTGGAAGATACACGTGGAAGGCGAAGTGGACACGACATGCTAAAATGACATGTCGTTCCTTAGGAGTCCTAGTGTTAGGATTCGGTGTGTCAAATTTACTACAAAAAAAACTCACAAAACTCAAAGTACCCAAGCGAAGTGAGAAACGAGTTCGATCGAGTGCAATGTATGTTTGAACACCATATTTTCATTAATGCAAAGTCTTTTCATTTAACTTTATATTCCTTGCAATTTAGTTTATTTCTTCTTTCTACTTTACCCATATTTGGACCACTATCAAAATCTGTTACATTCCTACTAAATTTATCTTTATCTGCTTTACTTTTTACACCAAGATTTCAGCCACGTCGAAATCCCTCACAACATTACAAACATACATAATATTTTGGAAGATTTTATGCACTATGTTTTAGGAATCACTAGTCAATCCTGCAAGTAAACTTTTTAAAAGAGACCAGTAGTTGTTAATCAAATTTCCCAGTAAACACAACCACATGCCCAGAGAAAATGGCGCAATTACTATGCCCAATTTGTAGCATATGTTCAGCGGACAAAGGAATAGGCGAAACCTCGTCAAAAGTCCGACACTTGATTCCAACTACTAGTGCATCGTCTGCCATTGGATCTGATCAAATGAATCTCCATATCTCACGTAATGTTAGACAAAAACAACTTTAATCATCTACCATATATAAGCCAGCAACGCGTCATTTTAAATTTTATCTCACACTTAAACTTTTTCTCTTCGACTTCACTAACTCAGACATAATAGTGCTATCATTACATATCCTCTCCGCTCAACTACACTTAAAATCTATTGCCGTATCAAAACAAATCTAATTTCTTCGTCATTACATATTTTTAGTTCCACTTAATACTTTTATAAATTGACAATAAATTTCGATACACTTTTTTAAGGAAAAAGTTACAATAAATGAGTGAGAAATGTGTAAAATGTATCGACACTATTACCTCATTGATAAAATGAAACCACAACCCACCCACAGTTTTGTCTCATTCCAAATCAAACCAATTTTCAACAAAAAGAATCAAGTTCTTTGTCTTCATTCCACACTCAAATAAATACTCCCTCCCTCCCAAAATAAGTGTCACATTTACTTTTTAGGTTCATTGAATATTTAATGTATCTAGTCTGTATAGAGACCAAATACATTAAATATTCAATGAATCTAAAAAGTAAATGTGACACTTATTTTGGGACAGAGAGAGTAAACAATAAAAAAAAACAAAAGTAAACAACTACTAATCCCGTGCAATCCACGCGAACACCAAGAGCTTTATAAATCCCACACACACCTCTCTCTTTTCACTTCACACACACTCCATCGCCGTTTTATTCAAAACCTCTCGTCGTTTCAACATGCAGAGTCTTCAACAGAAAGCTTCGGAATGGAGCGGTGTTCCAACGAACGAAGCTTTCTCCATCGACGAAACCAATCTCTTCCAGAAACTTGGCCTTCAAACGTTCATCAACCTCTCCACCAATTTCTACAACAGGTTTCAATTTTCTACAATTATTCAATTATGTAAATGTATGATTATAACTGCGAAAGAATTGTTCATTTGTTTTATGTGTTTTGGAAGGGTTTATGATGATGAAGAAGAATGGTTTCGTTCGATTTTTGGTAATTCTAAGAAAGAAGAAGCTATTCAGAATCAGTATGAATTCTTCGTGCAGAGAATGGGAGGTCCTCCTATGTTCTCTCAAAGAAGAGGTATTTTTCTTTTGCTGTTAGATCGTGCTTTTGCATTTTTGGCTGAATCAAAACATTTCTAATGATTAAAAGTGATTTTTATAGTTTGAATTGATTGCTTCGGTATTGAAATTTGTATGGTTCCGAAGAAGCTATGAATCACATACACTCTGAATTTGACTCCGACACTAATACAACGACACCGGTGATAATATAAAAAAATGATTAAGTTTAATGTAAAATCAAGTTTCGGTGCAAGTGTCTGATAGAGACACAATCACGCTTTTTTTCCAGCGGTGTCGTGCTCATTTGAGTTATTGAAATTAAGAAATTTTTAAATGTTCATGAAATTGTAAAAATTTATATTACATTAAATTATTGGTATAGTTTTGAGGACTAAATTGGATTCTAGTGTGTACCATTTTGATAAATGGTCTAATGTAGACTAGTGTGTAGGACCAACCTTTTAAATAACGGCCATGGTCGTGGTCGCTTAAATTTAGCAATTTTGATCGGTATAGATTTTGCGGCGACTGCAATCGCGTAAAGACTTTCGCGATTTTGGTCGGTATAGATGTTGCGACGGCCGCAATCGCGTAAAGACTTTCACGATTTCGGTCGGTACAGGTGTTGCTACGACCGCAATTGCGTAAAGACTTTCACGATTTCGGTCGGTACAGGTGTTGCTACGACCGCAATTGCGTAAAGACTTTCACGATTTCGGTCGGTACAGGTGTTGCGACGCTGATTGCTAGCGTCACAGTGTAAATTAACCACAATTTGTTTTTATCACAAAAACGGTAAATAACACAATATGTATCAACACTTTCCGAAACTGTTTTGTCGCGACCATTTTCGTGTTAGTGGACTATTTTTTGAAACTTGGTGTCTACCATTTTGAGTGATTTTCAAGCATTGGTCCACAGTAGATCACATGAGACACTTGTCCATCCTAGTATTATCCAATAACTATAATTACTAGTGGATCCCCCATCAAACTGCTGTGGGTTCTTGACTGATAAAATGTTCTTCTCGTTTTAGGAGGTGAGTTTGGATAACCTTCTATACAAATACTTAATTAAAAGAATCAAACTGCTGCAAACACATGAATCACTACGGGAAATATGTTTAAAAAAATACTCAAATTAAATTCGATATTGATTGAAAAGGTTCTTGCGTTCAAAACTCTCATTTAACTTTTATATGAACAGTCATAACTCATAAGAACTTTTTTTTGTTAGTAAAGATACATTAGTTTATCTTAATTGAAAAGCTTCTGTAAGTTAATCGAAACATGGCTCCGTGTCCCATTACTGGAAAAAGGTTAGTAACCAAAACGCTTATGAATAAGCTACACTAGGTGAGTTGTAGCAGCCTGTTAACTGATATACTGATAGAATTATTTACATGACTAAGAAGTTTTTGTAATAATCATTTGCAATTCCATCAATATGTTCTTTGTCCTCCTTCAGTTTTAAAGAGATGGTTGAATCTTGTTTTTCCCAGTCGAAAGCATATTTTTCTAAATACAATTAAATAGAAACTGAATGTGATACGTAAAAGGCAAAATGATCATGAGAATTAGATATGTGCAACAGTTTGTGTGTTAGTAGTCTCATCCTGGTTGGAACCTACTGCTTCTATTCATCAACTCAGTTATTGAATTTTGAACATGGAACCTTGGATACATGGCAGGACACCCTGCTCTAATTGGTCGACATCGACCATTTCCAGTCACTCATCAAGCTGCAGAGAGATGGTTACATCACATGCAACAAGCATTAGACACTACTCCAGATATAGATGACGACTCAAAGATCAAAATGATGAACTTCTTCAGGTTTATTTTCTGACAAAATGAAACCTCCTGCCAAATGATTACGCATGATAAAATTTAAAATTCATAATATTCTTGTTTTTCAGGCACACTGCGTACTTTTTGGTGGCGGGTGACGAGCTAAAGAATCCAAACCAACAGATACCGTGCAAACATGCAGCTGGAAAAGATAATTCATGAAACATAAAACTTTGTATGGGTTAAAATTATTTTTTGTCAAAATCCTTAACACAGTTCGTAAAACTTTCAATCAAAAAGGGATTTGGATTTCTTAATTACGGTATGTTGGGCTGGTCTCTTCGCATTAGCCGATCATTGTGGTTCCCTGATTAATACTTGTATCTGGTTGCTAGCTTTAGTTGAGATCGAATGTCTATCTATCTATCTATAACTATAAAAAATTGAAAATATCTTCAAAAGTGTTCCTACTTCACTCATTTTTTACTCTGAAAAAGTCTATAATTTGTAATATTTATAACAATCTCCATCCACAGTTTATGAAAAGAAAAGCCTATAGCAGACTGCACTGTTACAACTGACATGTGCTTCCTTTGTTACAATGTTTTTTTTTGGTCAAGAATTCTCTAATGTCAAGGATTCAAATCAAAATTTTAAAGCATCCGTGTTTCATTAAAATAATACTATTTTTCATACGCCGCTATTCGAATCATAAACTCGAAAATTGAAAATGAAAAACTCTGGTATTGGTGATTCAAATCACATGATATGCTTATTTCAATCACTTTTGAAAGTTTTTGTTTTTCTATATTGTATGATTTGAATCATGTTAAATTCATGTTAATGGTGATTTGAATAATAGTGTAAAAATCAATTTTTTGAATGTATTTTGTTCATTGATTCCTTTGCATTTATAAACAAACAAATTCTTCATTCTTCATTCTTTTAGATAATTTATTTTGTTCTTTTTGTGGTGTGGATGTAGAAAAGGCTAGGCATACTTTTTTTGTTTGTTGGGTGGTAAAAAGGATTTGGAATGACATAGCATTATGAGTTGGTATAAGAGATAGAATGGAGGATGAATGTTTACCTAGTTTTATGGAGTGGCATTCATTCTTTAAACTCATGAAAGTTAAGAAGTGTAAATTGGGAATGGTTTGGTTAGCGGTTACTTGGTGTCTTTGGATTGCTAGAAATGGCGTTTGTTTCCGGAATGATGGTTGGAGCGTAAATAATATTGTTTGGAATATAAAGCTTACGGTGTGGCGTTGGTCCTTTTGTGGGAATATTACTAATTCCAATTACAACTTCTACGATTTTTGTAAGGACCCTTTGGGCTTCCTTTCGTAAGTGTAATTGGCTTGTAATTTTCTTTTTGTCGGGTGTTCCCGTTGATCTCTGTATCGGGTTGAGAACCCCTAGTTCTCTATTAATATAATCCCTTGCTTATGAAAAAAAAAAAGACCTATAACATTCATATTCTTCTCTCAAACTTTTATTTTCTCATTAACTCTTTGAAAAACAGTTAGATTATGGCTTGATGTTTGATAACACATTTGAGAGATACTTTGTTATGGATACCATTGTAAGTAATATTTTGTTTTAGAATGTAAATTGTGAGATTCGTTAGGTGAATATTTAAAGATCAAACTCGGCAGGATTAGACATTGGTCTTTTTGTTTACAAAGATTGGTTGAAGGAAGCGCCCCGTTCGAAAAAAAATTTTGAACAGTTGAACCCTTTTCTAACCGATATGATCGTTTTTTGAACAGTTGTGTCTTCTTGGTTTCTGTTATTGATCTCCTATATAAGGAGTCATTTGGCCTCGATTTTGGTACACGAAAAATAATATTTTCTCTCTACATTCCTGATATGTTCTCTTTTTTCAGAAATAGGTTGCTCTTCGAGAATTATCCCCACAAAGATTTCGTGAACCCAGGCAAGAATAGGGTCGAAATACTTTGTTCGGAAAGTATATGAACACGATTCTTCGAAGTTATCCAGAATTATCATACCTTTTTTTCTAACAGTAAATTAGTTTTTTTTTTAAGTATTTTTATATATTTATTTTAATGTATCTAATAAATCCAAATCAATTAGTTGTTTTTATGTTTGGTTCGGTGGACTTTATTATAAAAATGTACAAATTCAATCTAAAAAAATTTATATTTTTTTAATCGATTTAGGTATTAGGTTCTCTTAAAATCGAATAAATCGATCTGCAAACACTCTTAAGAATTGATATTGTTATATTAGACGTCATCATTCGAATTTGAACTTTAATAATCACAATTATATGTGTGAGAATTTTAGTGATTATTATCTATTTGTCTATAAATAAATAAAAACACAAACAAAATAATGTTTTCTTTATTTAAAAAAATGCTCCTTATCTTTACTGTCTCTCCAATCAAAATTATTTATTTATTTAAAAAAATAAGATAATTTTAAATCGCATAATTCACTATACATGTTACAATAATCTCTATGCCGCAAGAAACCATCTTTTGAATGTATCCTACGTGGAAACAAAAATGATCATAGCCAACATCAACCTTACCTTATTTTTGTCACCTAGCTGTAACTTTTTCAGCCTTATAGTATTTGTATTTATAAAAATATTTTGAAGTGTTATACAAGTAGCACAACGAGCATGACTTTTTAGCAATTTTAGATTTAGGGCTCTTCTTTGCTTCTTATAGTGACGACTGCATTTCAACTACTTCACCATTAAAATCAAATAGTTGTTGCATATCTAAGTCGTTTTCATGGAGAAAGAAATCAAAATACACGTCTATTGCAATTAGATAGTATTAATATAGTAATTTAAATGAAGAATTCAAATGTAACTTTGAGTGATAAGTATTTTATTATGACAAAAACCTTGATTTATATACTTCAAAGAAAACATATAACCGTTTCCAAATAGATGGCATCGTACAATTTTATTTTAAGGGG
Source organism: Vicia villosa (assembly GCF_029867415.1). NCBI lineage: Eukaryota > Viridiplantae > Streptophyta > Magnoliopsida > Fabales > Fabaceae > Vicia > Vicia villosa. The sequence goes on from NC_081183.1 coordinate 179,186,198, forward strand.
ATTGATTATCCCACACCAAGGGTGATCTTTCCCTATGTGAAAAATAAAAAAGGTCTTTAAAATTCAGAAATGTAATTTTAAGCACATTTCAAATGCATCAAATTTTATTTTATAACTCGAATAGCCTTTGGATTCGGGTTCGGGTACGGGTTTGGATAGTGTGAAACTCGCACCCGACCCTACATATTGTTATCCCTATTGGTGAGACCATTGGAGCGACTACGAGGAAGCAAACGGGGTATAGTAACCCTATAAAAGTTGAATGACAAACCATAGTTTAAGTTTTGGAATGAGCAAAGAGAATATAAAAGTTGAATGACAAACCATAGTTTAAGTTTTGGAATGAGCAAAGAGATTGAAGATGAGAAAGACTTAAGTGAAAATGAATTGTTAAATAATGGTGAGCAAGCTAATGAATAAGCTTCCTCCTATAATACACAACAGTTGTTTGCTTGTGAAGAGTCAAATTAACAAATTCTAGGGAAGTACATTTTTGGATTTATTTTAGAAGTATATTTTCGAATTATTTTTTGTTGATAAAATAAGGGTGTGGCTCACTTACGCATGAAGTTAATGTATTTGAGTGCGTCTAGAAGTATATTTCTAAAATCAAAAGGACAATTATGAATTTTTATAGGGTGTTTCCCCACCACTTAGGGTGTGAGAAGCAATCCCTTTTTTTTTAACAAAGAAGCAATCCCCTTTTTAAAATCAAAGATAGATCATTGGATGAGCCTCATATCTGGTAAGGATTGGGCTTTAATACACAATGGACACTACAACAAAAATGACTTTTGGCAACAACGCAATACTGCATCCTAAAGTGAAATAATCGTAACCTAAGGCTTTAGGGGGCGGTTTATCAGACATGGAATAAACGGTCTTTGCCTATTCATTTAGAGTGCGGTTTTTTATTTTTACCCACGAATTCAAAATATCGTCGTCTGAAACATCAAAAGTCCACGATTTTAGTTGTAGTTTTAAACCGCAGTTTTTAGTAACAACACAAAATAACCGTAACCCAAAACAAAAAAATGCAACGGTTAGTAAGAAGCAACAAATGAAAACCATAGCTAGTGTATAGTTTCATTTAAACGAACCGCGTCTTAAACTTAGGAAAAGTCCACGGTTTTTAATAAGCAACATGTAAAAAGCGTTGCCTATGAATTGAAAAAAAAAAAGATAAATCTTTAAACTTCTACGTTGAACTTTAAAATTAAAGATATAATTAGTAAATAATTTCCTATACATTTATATGGTGATACAATTCTGCCATAAACCTTCATGTTATTCTAATAGATTATAAGTCAATATTATTAATTAAATGAGAAGAAACACATGTATAAATTGATCAAAACATATCAATATAAAGTATTCATAAGATGAAGTGTAATAAACTCTTTGAAATGTTAAAAACTAATTATTTGGCTTATGTAACTCCATAAAACAAAACATAATTATCCATGTTTGAATCAATGACGGTCTTCATCATATTGAAGATCGTCATCCTGATCATAATGAAGATAGTCATCATCTTGGAGATCTTCGTCATCTAGGAGATCTTCATCTTGAGGATCATCTTCGTAATTCGTTTATAACCTGCCAATAGGAAGAAAAAAATTTATAAACTAATATAAACACTAAAAAATCACTTTTTTAAAGTCAAAGAAACCAAAGAAGCAAATTTATTTATAATCAAAGTACATTAATTTACTAAGCATGTATTGAACATAATTAACCACACTTTTAAACATCATTAACCATACTTTTAAACATCATTAACCACAAATCTGTAAGTATTTTAAAATATAGCCATGATGTCTATTATATCCATTATAAATTTGCAAATTATTTTCAAATATATATTCTATCCACGTTTCACTAACCGTTGTTTATGATAAATAGACTATGGTTACATTGTACCCCCGTTTCCAGAACTGTTGCGTAAAGTAAATAAGGGACGATTTTCCAGCTGTTGTATAGAAACTCTTAAACGCATATAAAAGTGTAGTCTATTGTACCTTTACGCGACATTTTCCTAGTCGTTGCCTAAAGTCAAAAATATTGTAATGGGAGTATTCTCAATCTAAAATATTCTGTTTTGTCACCCCCCCCCCCCCCCCCCCCCGCTTAAACCTGACACTCCCCTAATTGTCGTGCTTTTACTATATTACCCTTGCATATTAGAAAATCATTTTACTATTCTTTTGTAACAATTTATGTTTTATACCAGATTTTTCATTTTAAAAAAAAAAATGCATTTTTACTGGGTTTTTTTAAATGTCCAATTATAACTCATGTTTCTCATGCATTTTTACCAAATATTTTGAAAAAATGGCAAAAATGCATGCATTTTTACCAAATATTTTGAAAAGTCTGGTAAAATTATATACTGGCAAATCGAACATTTCAAAATACCTGGTAGAAGAGAATGTTGAGATGGTTAACATGATTTTTTGAAATATCCAAGAAAGTCATATTGATTATCGGATTTTTAAAATATATAGTGGCTCATATTTTTACGTTTTTTTTCATTGAGGACTAGTGTTACGTTTTTTTTCATTGAGGACTAGTGGAAAGGACAACACGATTGCTTATAGGCGAATTGACAGAGTTGTAAAAAGGTCTCGTGCAAGGGAAAATGATCTCAAGGATTCGCATATTCAGGAGAAGAGATAGCCCCGACCGCTTCTTATTGAGGAGGGTGGATGAGAATACACGCGCACCTCGCACTATCCGACATATAGGAGGTAGAGTTGATGGATGAGCTGGAGATCTTGTTGATGAGCCTGATGTTGTGATTGTTGACGATATCCAAACAACAATTGAGGAGGTGGATGGTCAGGAAGACAAGCAGATGGTGGTTGAGACAAAGGTGACCCAACATACTATGACAAAGACCTTAGTTGATAGGGGGTTGACTTCTCAATATGACACAGATATGCCTCTTAGATTAATACAGAGGCTATTGCTTTGGCATATATGTATGATATGGAGGTTACTAATTCGGCTGATGCGAAGGCGACTGCTCTAGCTTCTACATAGCCATATGTACACATTGATGGAGGGTTTACTAAAGGGCCCATTGACTGTTTCGGGCACACTGGATTTTCCGATCATGTGGAATTGAGATTATTGCATATATATATATATATATATATATATATATATGTGTGTGTGTGTGTGTGTGTGTGTGTTTTTGAAAGAAAAAAAATATTTATTATTATGACACATTGAAAATAACTTATGCTTTTTACTTTGTTTTTTAGAAAATTGCATGTCTTTGAAGGTGGCCACCCACGGGTCAAAGTTGAAGAAGATCTTAGATGTCGAGATGCATCGGGAGGTCAGGAATATTGTCAATGATTGTAATCTCCTTTATTTAGTGGATTGTTTGTTGACCATGTTTGACGCTCCACTACTGTCATCTTTTGTTGAGTGATGACATTAGGAGATATCCTTCTTTCATCTTTCATTTGGTGAGATGGTGATTACTTTGGATGATGTCTCTTCCCTGTTCCAGGTAATTTCTTCATCGTTCCTCTCATTAACCAGAAGATTGCATGTATTAGTGTTATACATGGCTTAGGTGGGTTAGTGAGGTAGAGGTGAGACATGAGTTTAAGGTTAGCAAGGTTGCTCATTTTCTCCTATCTTGGCTATTGGATAAGTATATGAAACTGGTGGGATAGGCTATGTATGAGGAAACTAATAGGGTATACATGTTACATATTATAGGATATAATATCTTAGTGGATAAGTATCAAGTATATATTAATGTGGGGTACATGTATTTGTTTACTAACCTTAACCATGTCAGCTGGACATGGGTTTGTGCTGCATTGACTGTACTATATTCTGCATTTAGAGGGGCGAGTGTTTTGAGAAGAGGTAGCTCTCCGATTATATGAGTCTATTTCAGGTATAAAAATTATTATGTCTTATTATTTAAGTACTTATTTATGACATTTGTTGGTTTGCCTATGTTTATATGCAGTGTTGATATAGGAGTATTTCTCGTCCATTTGTGATATGTGGATTACTCCTACCACTGTTGGCTCCACACGGGCCAAGAGCTGGAAGGCCAAACATTCACACCTAGACAATCTTTTAGATTACATGAAGAGTATTGATGCACTGACATTTTACGATGTCATCTAGACACCGTATCCAGACCATAACGTGCATATGGAGTTTGATCACACTTCCCTTTTCTGGTTATCAGCAAAGGGAGACCTTATTATCTAGATTCTTACTTGAGAAGTATCTGCGCCATTTTGAGTATGTCCATGACATCCCATGACCAGTCCATGTTGTTCCTCCTAAGGGCATTAAAATATGGTTTATGTCTAACGTTATTAGTTATGGTCATGTTATTACAGATTATGCAGTAGAGGTACAATTCACTTGCCAGTATGTGGATGGTTACTTAGATAGGTACTTTATTGTATCACACCCTTGCATCATCTCACTCTTTAAGATCGCATATGATGTTGGATCTTCCGATCATGGGGGACACTCTAATGACTTGCCACCGTCTCCATTGCCTCTACATATTATTACTGACCAACAACGGCTACTGAAGATCACACTTCTTTCACATAAACTTATAGGTTTGGCAAACCCAGAGGTGAGATGCATGTTTTGGCAGTGTAGATATCACACATAGCTTTTGGGGGTCCTTTGTAGGTTTTATTATTTTTGTATTATCGGTATATTATTTGTATTCTTACTCAGACATCTTAACAGAACATTTTATTAGATAACTTTTCATTGTTGACATCATTGCAAGATTAACATAATTTAACACATGATAATGAGCATAACTTAACTCATGAAAATTAACATAACTTAACACATGAAAATTAACATAACATAACTAGATGATTTTGGATGTTTCAACATCTTGACTATATCTTTGAAAGTTTACGTATTTCAAATTTTCTTAAGTATCAATCCATGGTGCATAAAACTAGATCTTACCCACCTTTTTGTTCTCAATTAGGGGAAATAGATTATCTAGTAAGGATCTCGCAACAGTGAGATCGGTGGTGTCCTTAGGGAGTAATAAATCAATCAACAAGAGCTTTCACGCTGTTGAAAGACACAATTTCCATAAATGAATATTGAGACATTCTAAGCTGTTTTTTTAACATATCTCATCCCTATTTATAGAAGTTTAGATTCATTATGGACCACACATAACTGTCGATGCAATCACAATCTTACAAAACTGGCGACAACATCTGAACTGTTGAAATTTAAACTACCAAACTTTTTGTAACCCTACTAAATATCCAGTAAATGAATGAGCTTTTAAAGATACTGGTAATTCGGTAATCCATGTTGTTATTTAAAAAACCAGTAATTTTCTTACACTTAATTTTTTTTATATAAATCCGATAAAAATACATACCGGATTTTGAGAATGAACTAGCAGATTCTTACCTTCATACCAATTTTTAGAATACATTACTAGATTTTTGGCACACTATTATTAAATAAAAAATAACAAGGGTATTTTTGGTTTCATGAAATATTGAGGGGGTGCCAAGTATGAGTAGGAGTGCCATATTTGATTTTTGAACACTTAAGCATTTTTGGCAAGTACATGAGCTACACTTTTAGTAACTCACTTAGAGAAAGAAACCATAAATTTACTCAAATACTTCATCTTCTTTTGTATGTTGTTTCGTAACATACCATACATTGTTATGTGGTTTTCATTCTTGTTCAACATCATAGCCAAATTTTTGTTACTTGTTTAAAAAATGGTTAAATGACTTTTACCCCCTGCCATATAGGCGTGTTTTGATTTACCCCCCCCCCCCCTAAAAAAAATTTGGCGCAGACCTTAACAAAAAAAGATTTCATCATTAAAGCCCCTGTTCCATTTTTTTGGACAAGATTCTTGGTATCTTGCCTACTTGTACGTATACCATCAGCTGACTGTGTATTTCATTGCCACATAGGATTATATGTTTTCTTAGTTGACCCCCCTGAAAAAGCTAGGGTTTTATTTATATCCATAATTTTCTATCAACTGGTACTCCCTCATCCACAACCTTCTTCTCCCTCATTCAATCAGCGACTCCCTCATCCCCTTCTTCTCCCTCATTCAATCCACGAATCCCTCATCCCTTAACATCATTGTTACTTATTTTAGTGTGTCTGTGAATCATGGTTCCAAGTAACAATGGTGGAAGTAGCAATTTGAAATATCGTACGAATTGCTACTTCCACCACTGTTACTTGGAACCATGATTCACAAACACACTAAAATAAGTAACAAGGATGTTAAGGGATGAGGGAGTCGCATATTGAATGGGGGAGAAGAAGGGGATGAGGGAGTCTCCGATTGAATGAGGGAGAAGAAGGTTGTGGATGAGGGAGTACCGGTTAATAGAAAATGATGGATATAAATAAAACCCTAGCTTTTTCAGGGGGTCAACTAAGAAAACATATAATCCTATGTGGCAATGAAATACACAGTCAGTTGATGGTATACGTACACGTAGGCAAGATTCTAAGAATCTTGGCAAAAAAATGGAATAGGGGCTTCAAAGAGAATCTTGGCAAAAAATGGAATAGGGGCTTCAAAGATGGAATCTTTTTTTGTTAAGGTCTGCGCCAAAATTTTTTTTTAAGGAAGAGGGTAATTCAAAACACGCCTATATGGCAGGGGTAAAAGTCATTTAACCCTTTAAAAAATAAACCCCATGGAGAAGCACTCAATAACAGCCTCAACAACTTTATTCAAAGCTATACTTTCCGTGACAATGGGGTTATCGTTCTCAACTGTGAACCAAGTGTAAGCTGCCATGGTCTCCCCCTTGTTGTTTCTAACACTACTACAAAAAACAATTCACCTCAAATGCATAATGCATTTAACCTCGGTTACAAAAGTGAGGAAACGAAGGGCGTCATAAAAAGATGTCAGTTTACCTCTCGGTTAACAAAAAATCAAGGGGTTAAGTTATCTACACGTGGGTTCGAACCCCAACATCTGTATTTTTATTATAAGGCTAAATTACAGTTTTTATCTCCCTATTTTGGTGTTTTCACGATTATAGTCCCCCTATTTTATTTTTAAACACTTTTGGTCCCTCATCCCCATTTTAGCTTAAAAAAACACTTATGTGTCACTTTTTAAAATAGGTAGCTCCTCCTCAAGTGAGGATGGGGGCCAAAAATGTATTTTAAAATGTGACACATAAGAGTTTTTTGTAGTCAAAGTGAGGATGAGAGACCAAAAGTGTTTAAAAACAAAATAGGGGGACTAAAATCGTGAAAACACAAGAATAGGGGGACCAAAACTGTAATTTAGCCTTTATAAATAAAACCAAGCGGTAAGATAGATTCTTTTTTTTTATTTTAAGAAAAGTGTTACATTGTTTATAAATATTAATAGATTAATTTGTTTACAAACTACATTGTTTACCCAGAATATTATATTGTTTACACAGAATATTAAAGTAAAAATTAATTTGTCAGTGAAGATAAAATGTTGGATCTTCGAATCATTGAATTTTTGTGAAGATCAAATGTTAGGTGGCAGAATATTTTCAATTGCTTTTGTTTGCATTTGTTTCTTATATAAAACAAAAAAGGGTCAGACGTATACATGATTTTCTTCGAAAATAAATATTTAAGAGCACAATTCTTAAACCCAAATAATTTTCTGCTCTTGCAATCAATCATATAGAACTTTTTATGGCAAATGGTTTAACAAGAAAGAGAACAATGCTTTTATAGGAAAACGCTTCATGATGTTTCATTATTAATTTTTTAAATTCTCAATGATTTTATATTGGAAGTTTTATGTTTTCACGCGGATCACTAATGGTAGTGTCTTGAGCGTTGATACTCATTAAATGGACGGAAAATATTTGTTTATGGATAGTGAATATCCTCTATAAACACACTTAAATATATCTTCGGTTATGGAAAAGACCGAGGTAAAAAATATTTACCCCTCGGTTTAAATTGAAAACCAAGGTGTATAATTTTTTTTATAAACATTACATTATTTACGCAAAGGTAAATTGAAGCCAAAGGCAATTCGGCTGACAAACTTTCACAAGTCTTGCGGTCTAACCGTTCTACACCACTATCAACCACAAGAGAAGACCCTTTTCCTTTAACATATGGGATAGAAGTTGTTATCCTAGTAGAAGTCAAAGAGCAGAGCTGGAGAACAACAAATCCATTTCCATTAGAAAGAAATAGAAAATTTATCAGAGAAGAAATCAGCGTTTTTGAAGAAAAGAGAAAGGTATTCGCCTTCACCAGTGTTGTTGTTAAGCAAAGCACTACTTCAGGGTACAAAAGTCGTGTCACGCCCGAGAATTCCACATTGAAGATTTAGTACTTTGAAGGGAAGACATTAGAAAGTAAAATGCTCAAGATGAAAAATTAGCTGCTTATTGGAAAGGCCCGTACTGCATATAATCTAACACCTGGAGAGGGGCATATCTCTTAAATTCCCTCAAAGGAGAGAAGATATCGAGGACATGGAACGTCACAAAGTTGAAGTGGTATTATAGTTAATGATTCATTTTATTTCCATTTCTATGTAACTAATTGAATTCGATGTTAATGAAACTATTTGCATATTATTATTCCCCTACTGCGATATTTTATATCTCTCATTTAGTAGGATAATAAAAATGAAAATTACTAGCATTCATGCGTATCTAACACAAACTAAACGCATTATAACTTTCAATAGCCTTAAACTTGAATTGGTGCGGCGGTATTTCTGGTATGGCAACATTGGTAACAGTAGTTCCTCCATTGAAGACAAGTTTGAGTTTGTTTGGACAGACCTTGAGAGAGAGAGAGAGAGAGAGAGAGAGAGAGAGAGAGAGAGAGAGAGAGAGAGAGAGAGAGAGAGAGAGATATTTTCGGAATCGCATAACTTTTGAGGATAAATGATGTAAAGTTTGTAAAGGTAATGTGTAGTAGTGAGTTTTGGGGGGAAAAGCATAACTTTAATTATGGCAAATGAAAAAACGACAAATGGTGTTTAGAAGAGGTTATGTTCAGATTTTCTATGTTTGCATTTGTTAGTTACGTAATTGCCCTTATGTTTGTGCAATTTATTTTGATAGAAAGGACATAATTGACAGTTCATGCATCAAATTTGCTATATATATATATATATATATATATATATATATATATATATATATATATATATATATATATATATATATATGTGTGTGTGTGTGTGTTTTTTTTTTTTTTATTGTTTTGAGAACCACCTTTAAAGATGGTCTTCACTTTTCACTAAGTATGTCATCTTCTTGAATACACATCTTCGTCATCTTTTGATTGATCTCATGAAAATCTCCATTAAAAATCAAAATCAAGTTATAAAAACTTTGTTATAAAAATATTTAAGTTAATTTTATAAAATACACGGAGATTAAATAGCATATTAAAGGATATAATATAGACGGAGAGAAAGACATATTTCAGGGGACAACTTCTCTACTCATCACAAAAAGTTGGGTAGCATACCTTCAACCAATCATAAAGTTCTATTTAATTTTAACACATTTAATTAATTATAAAATAGTACAATTTTTTATTATTTTCGAGAAATTTTATATTGAAGGTAACTTTACCCAACTTTTTAAGTTGAGTAAATAAGAATTTACCTTTCATATATTTTAGCAACTGTGTAAGATTTTTATGCACTTTAAAGACTTTATTAGAGAGAGTGATATCTTACAAACTAAAGTAATGGTATATTTATAAAATAATTATAACAAATAACTTTTTTCGGATGAATTCAGGGTATCCTCAAATCAAATTAAGCTTGAAACTTATCATTTTACATACACATAAAAATTTATTTACAAAGTTGATACCTTCAAACAAATATTTTCCTACATATATACGAGTCTAGAAAACAAAAAAAAAAATAAATAAATAAATGGGAAGAACAATTGTTGAACTTGAAAACTTGACAAAGATCTTTAACATCTAAAAAAATAAGATAAACAATTCATTTGGCCATGAATCTTTCTTGGAAATTACAGCTGTCAACTCAACTTGAAGGTAAAGACCCACATTTGGTGAAAACTTCACAAACACACTTGACCTTGTTTTCTTCAATCACTTAAATATAAATATTCTTCAACATCTCATTCTCATGCATGGTGATTACTAATTACAAAGATTCATCTCTTTTACACTTCAAACCAATTGCATTTACCCTCAAGTTTAGTGTTTCTTGCAAATAAGATTAACTCCTATCAACCATCAAAACTTGAACCAAAAAAAAAGTTTGTCTCATCATGCAAGTAAACACTTCTTCAAACTTTTGCACATAACTGTATTTTTTGGAAAATTTTATAAGGCCTTATATTTGAGCTAGCTCATAAAATAAGAACTATTTGTACATGATGAAACTTTTTGTATGCTTTTGCAGAAGGACAGAGAAGCTGTTAGCAAAGGAAAAGATATGGAAACAGAAGGAAATGGTGTGAAAGAGGAAACCCTACCTCCGGGATTTCGGTTTCATCCTACCGATGAAGAACTCATCACTTACTATCTTGTGAACAAGATATCAGATTCTGATCAGTTTACTTGCAAAGCTATAGGTGATGTAGATCTCAACAAATGCGAACCATGGGAGCTTCCAGGTAGTTATTAATCATAAGTATCTATACATAAGAGCTTATAATTATTTTTTGTTTAATTCAAGATTTACTTTATAGTTTGAGATTTTCAATTTGGTTTTTCAACTATTTTTTTTATGTTTTACTTTGGCTGCTCAATTATCAAGAATAGATCCATTCATAAAGACAATAAACTAGGGTTTCTTCATGCTATATATAAAAAAAAATCTACTATTTAGCTACAAAAGTATAGAAAAATTCTACTATATATTCTACTAGGGTTTCTTAATACTGTTGGTTTTCTCTAGTAAATTAACTTGGTGCGAATTTTTCTTTGAAATTCTTCATGTGGAATTAATAGGGAAGGCAAAGATGGGTACAAAAGAATGGTACTTCTTCAGTTTACGAGATCGAAAATATCCAACTGGTGTGAGAACTAATAGAGCAACAAACACTGGATATTGGAAAACCACTGGGAAAGACAAGGAAATATTCAACAGTGTTACATCAGAGTTGGTTGGTATGAAGAAGACTTTGGTTTTTTACAAAGGTAGGGCTCCTAGAGGAGAGAAATCAAATTGGGTCATGCATGAATATCGTATTCATTCCAAATCAACCTTCCGAACCAACAAGGTATAATACATACATATATATAATCAAGAAAAGCTATTTCTTATTTAAACACGCACAGGCACCAGAAACACAGACACACATTTTTTTTAGAGGTGTCTATGCTACAGAGTTAAGCACAAGTTGTAATAATAATTTATATGCAGCAGGATGAGTGGGTGGTGAGCAGGGTATTCCGGAAGAGTGCAGGTGTAAAGAAGTACTACCCTTCTTTAAACCCTACAAGAGCAGTGATGAATAATCCTTACAATATTAATCTAGAAGTTGGTCCTAACAACATGAACATGCCACCACCATCAATGATGCAGCTAGGGCTAGATTCTTCTTCTGCTGCTACTCATAATTTCCATCTCTATGGAAGAAACTACATCAACACTCCGGATCAGGTAGCTGAAGTCACTAGGCTTCTAAGAGCTGGTGTTGTGCCAATGCATCAATATTCTCATTTGAACTTTCCAGTATCATCGTCATCATCGCCCCTAGATGGTGGAGGATTCACCATTTCAGGACTTAATTTGAATCTTGGAGGTGCAACTTCATCACATTCACAACCTATTTTTAGGCCAATGCCATCAACTACTACTACTAATGCTCATATGGCTGCTCATCAACTGCATGATTTCAGCTCCAACATGATTTGTAATAATAGTAATATCAATAATGTTGGATATGATGGTGGAGAACAAGTGAATAATCCAAATACTAATGGTCATGGAAATAGTAATAGGTACAATAATATGCAGGGTACTATGGACCATTGTGTGGATCTTGATAATTATTGGCCACCTTCTTACTAAGTTTTGTTACTATGAGAGTCCTTCATTGAGTTTATTTGATATGATGATTATATAGTATGAAGACTATAATATATCAATATTGCTGTGCTTTTTTAAGTGTTTTTATGTCTAGTAGGGGTAAAGTAAATACCCTACAAACAAAGTCTTAATGCTTTATGTATCAAGAAACTTTTGTAATGCTTTGTTTCTTAAAATTACGTACTCTCTTTTCATGATATTGAGATCAATATTTGTGTTTTTTTTTGTTCCTTTTCACATACCATACACACTTGGTAAGGATACAATATGGTTTTAATTTATGACTTGTTGAAAATTTCTGTAACAATTTGGTGTTAAGAAATTGAAAAGATTCAAGTAGATTGTTTGGTGTATGGTTACATGGTGATTTGAAACAGTTTTATGTATTTATGTTAAAGCCATTAAAAAAAACATAGTTGAGATGGTCAAGTTGGTCTAAGGTGTCAGATTAAGTTGCCCCGAAAGGATGTAGTTTTAAATCTCACTCTCAACATTTGTTTTTTTTCGTTTTTTTCTCTTTTATTAGCTTGAAGCCAACATACATTCTCCCTAAAAACGGACTAGTGTTGAAAGTAATTTATTGTGTGTGACTTACATGGAATATACAAGTAATAGGTGGTTAGTGATAAAATTATGTTTCAACAAAATTTGTTATGACAATTAGGGTTTATAGTTAGTTAGAGATTTGTTAGTTACTTGTAGTACAAGTAACAATAATAGATATACCTTTCTACCATGATCATTTAAGTAATTGCAATATATCTCATTCTCCTTTTCTCAATCTTCATGTTTTCTTCAATTCAATCAAAAGTGAAAAGTGTGTGTGTGAGAACATAGCTTAAGCAAATTGTGTGGATCATTCATGTGCAAGTGATTGTATGTTCAAGCTTGAGTTTTGTTCCAACATCTAGCATCTAGAGCTTCAGGTTCGATTCATGGGTAATCTTGAGCAATGAATTCTCATCCAAATGGTTATTTCGCAATAGATCTTCCTATTCTAAATGAAAATAACGACGATAATTGGTGCAAGTAGATGAAGGTGGTGTTCTACTATCAAGATGAGTGGGACCTTGTGAAGAATGGTGTTACACCAATTACTGATTGTGCCATTGATGATTCGAATAATGTGCATAAAGAATTGAAGCACATAACTTTGAGAAGGTTTGAGATGTTGTATCATCAAAGGAAGCATGAGATATATAGGAGCAGACATTTGGTGGTGTTGATAAGGTGAAGAATTTGATGTTACAAACTCACAAGAGATTGTATGAGTTGCTTCATATGGAGGAAAATGAAAGCATAAGTGGTTACTTTACAAGAGTGAGTATGTTGGTGAGCCAAATCATGGTGTGTGGTGAGGTGATATCAACTAAGCTTGTAGTTGCAAAGATCTTGATATCTTTGTCCCCAAAATGTTGTCATATTGTAGTGGTCAAAGAAGAATCCAAAGAATTGTCAAGTTTGACAAAAGTGGAAATGCAAGAATCACTTGAATCTCATGAATAAAGAATGGTGGAGAGGTCTACAAGCAAGGCAAAAGCAGAGGTAGCATTGTAGGCACAATCCAACCAAGATAAGAAATGGAAAAGTATAATGGAATGACAATAAAGGTAGAGGTGGTCACAACAACTCAAATGATAGAAACTATCAACAAGAAGCCAGTTAATCAAATCATTAAAAAAATGTGAAAATCAAGGTAGACATATAGGTGGTGGTAGCAATAGAGGTAGATGAGGAATAAAAAAGTTTGACAAGAGTAGCATTCAATGTTATAACTGCAAAAGAATATGGTCACTTTGCTAATGAATGGTATGCAAACAGTAAGAATAAAAAAGATGAAGCAAACCTGGAAAAGTAAGAAGATGAGGATGTGTTGATGATGGTAATAAAAACAGGAAGAAGAAAAAATATACAAACCATTGGTATTTGGATTCAGGATGTTCATCACACATGACTGGTAAAAAAGACTAGTTTGTCAACATCAGTCATTCCATGAAAAATAAAGTGAAGTTTGCAAATGATTTCACATTGACAATATAAGGCATTAGTGACGTCTTGAGGAAAGATGGCAAAAAGTCATTGATCTCAAATGTGATATACATTCTAGGTATGAAAAGTAACTTACTCAACATTTGACAATTGATTGAGAAGAATTATAAGGTGTTGACATAAGACAATTGATTGAGAAGAATTATAAGGTGTTGACTTAAGTGTAAGATTGATCTTGAAAACACCCATGTCACAAAATAAGGCATTCAAGATTGAACTCGATGTGTTGGAGAATAAGTGCCTATAAATTGCAACTAGCATGGATGTGTGACTATAGATGGCATTATAGACCTAGCCATCTCAACTTTAGAGATATCACTCACCTGAAAAAGCAAAACATGGTTTCAGGGTTACATGAAATTCAGATTCCTAGTGAAGTATGTGAAGACTGTGTATAAGCCAATTAACACAATAATAGATTCAACAAGCCACTCTTACATACATCTTGAACAGGTGTCTAAACAAGATGTTAGAGGGAATCACACTAGAAGAATGTTTGTCTTGTGTCAAATCAAGCTTGAGTCAATTAAATGTGTTTGGGTCTATTGCACATAGACATGTGTCAAACCGATTAAGGAGGAAGCTTGATGACAAATCAAACCAAATGAATTGGATTGGTTATCACTCAATTGGTGGTTACAAATTGTTTGATCTTATGGATAGGCAAATAGTAATCAGTAGATATGTGGTTATTGATGAGCTAAAGGAATGGCATTGTAGAAATAGTACTAAGAAGGATTCAGTAAGGATTATGTATGAAGAATCAAGTAGTGAAGCTAAAGTGCATCCCCAAGCCAATACTAACTGGCCTCAAAGAGCTAGAAATATGCCATCCATATTGCAAGATTGTGTAGTCTCATCAGATGATATGGTCAATGATGAAGGTAAGTTGGTACACTATACATGTTGTGCAAACATTGAGCTAGTGAGAAGCCTCACATGTTTTAATAAAATTTCTAAAAAAAGGTTTTTTGGGCCTACCTAGTTGATTAGGGGAATGTCTATTTGATTAGGAGAATTTTTACAACTATCTAATTGATTAGATTTTTGACCAAATCGGTTAGATGATGCCTACTTGAGTCCATAATCGATTATTACGATATCTCAATAATTGGTTATGATTTTATATCTAAACCTTTCATTTTGGACATCAATAATCAATTATTTGAGGTGGTTAATCAATTAGATGAATTTAAAAACTCATGGATTATTTCCAAATTTATACCACGTCTTGGCCTATAAATAGAGAGCTTCTCTATCATTTTTTCACATCCATAAAATATGAAAAACTTCACTTTTCACTTTACTCATCTCCTCTTTAAGTCTTTTATATTTTCTCGCATATTTTAGCCACGGTGCTTTGAGAAAGCTCTTGAGTCTAGTGAGGAATTTTGTTATGGGTAGGGCATTATTGTAAATTTATCAAGAGAAGAATTTTGTCTTGAGTAAATAATTCTTCCTTAGGAAGTTATCATTTTGGTTGAGAGCTTAACCATTGAAAAATCTCTTTGTTGTATTTGGGGGATTTGTTTAAGTCTTCATTTGGTTCATGAGCTCCACCATTGTAAAAGCTCTCTTTTGGTTTGTGGAAATCATCTAGTGAAAATCTTCACAATGGTTCTTAAGCTCATCTAGTTAAAAGCTCTATCGGTTCGAGATTAGCACGAGTTTAAATCTCAATTAGTCTCTAAGTTCAGCCTAGTATAAAAGCTCGGTAGGTTCGAGATAAGCCTGGTAAAAACCTCGGTTTGGTTCATGGCCAGCCTCTGTAAAACCCTGATTTGGTTCGGATGATAGCCAACTGAAAACTCTATTTGATTTTCGATTAGCCTATGCAAAACCTCTCTCTTATGTGTGAAGACTAACCACTTCAACCTTGTTTATTGTTTGGTTTGAAGAATCACTACTTCAAGCTCAATTCGTTATTTGGTTGGAAGTTAACCTAAAAATTTCATTTCCTTGTATAGGGGGATTAGTGGGCTTAACCTTCTAAAAGCTCTCAAGCAATAGTAGATATTCTCAAGGACAATTCTAGAGGAGAGGAGTATGTCACCTCATTAGACCGAACCTCTATAATTTTGTGATGTTATTTTCTCTTCAATTATCTCTTTTATTTTTCACTTAATTTCTTTACTTTAAATTTTTGCTGCATACTCGTTCAAATGTTTTCAAACTCTGATTTTGAAAATGATTTTAGTTTTAATCAACAATTTTCAAACCTCCACTATTCACCCTCTTTCTCTCTTGCGTATGGAGTCACATGTCCAACACTTTTGTGAATGCTCCTTTGGATGAAGAAGTGTATTTGTCACAACCATTTGGTTTTGAGAAAGAAGGCCAAGATAATAAAGTGTACAAAATGCATAAGGCATTGTATGAACTTAAACAAGCTCCAAGATATTATAATAAGAAGATTGGTGGTTTCTTAAAAGAGGCGATATTCATTAATTGAGCATTTGATCAAGGAGTGTATTTCAGAAGGAGTAGAAATAATGAGATGATAATCATATGCCTCTATGTAGATAACTTGCTAATCACAGGTAGTTGTGAAAAAGAAAATTGAAGATTTCAAATTGAACCTAATTAAGGAATTTTAGATGAGTGATCTTAGAAACATCTCATATTTCCTTGGAATTGAGTTTTACAAATGTAGTAGGGGATTGTTGATGCATCAAATAATATGTGAAAGTGAGATACTCGAAAGATTTGAGATGGAGCGCTCCAATTTTTCATCAAGACTAATTGAGCCAAGAATGCAATTGACAAAGGACTTAGATGAAGGTGACATTGATTAACTTAATATAGAAGGCTCATTAGATCGTTGAGGTATCTTTGTCACACAAGATCTGATCTTGCATAAAGTGTAGGTATGGTAAGTAGATTTATGCAAAAGCCAAAATTGTCACACCTAGAAGCCACTAAGAGGATACTAAGGTATATTATAAGCACATTGGATTATGGTATATTGTTTCCAACATCAGAGAAAGGAAGGGAGTGAAAGTTTGTGGGATATACTGATTCTAGTTAATATGCACTACGCCATAAAAGACCTACGACAGCCCTTTTTTTGGGCTTTAAAAGCGCTGTTGTAGGTGGCGCTGCTATAGGTTTTAGCAGCGCTTTTGGTTTAGGCAAAAGCGCTAGCGTAGGTAGGCCTAAGGCAGCGCTTTTTCTTAAAAAGCGTTTTCATATATTGGCATAAGGCAGCGCTTTTTCTTAAAAAGCGCTTTCATATATAGGCCTAAGGCAGCGCTTTTTCATAAAAAGCGCTTTCGTTGGTGTTTTTAATAAACCTATTATTTTTATAATTTCTAATATTTTGACATATCTCAAATTCTCACTAATATTTTGAGAAATACATTTATTATATTAAACAAATAAAAATTTTAAAAAAATACATTTAATATGAAACATTTTATGAATTAGTATTGCATATGTTTATTATCAAAATACAAATAAAACGTCACGAATTTTATAAGTGCTCTAGAAGCTAAGTCTACAATCAAATTCTCAAAACACAAAATACAATATATATATATATATATATTGATTTGCTCCTTAAGAAAACTAGTTCTCTCCAGCCGAACGTGACTCCTCGATGGCCATAATTGACTTTCCAACAATGCACAAATCAACTTCTAAAGCTTTTAGGGCATCATCCTTTTCAACTTCAGGATCCATTTTTAGTTTCTTGTTCTTGGATGTGTCAAGTATCTCATCCTCTTGTAAATCTCTCTTTTTGCGGTTATTATCAACTCCTATTTTCCGAACATATACACCGGCATTTGTACCCGGACATTTTACAAGTTTTTGTGGACGCCCATTTGAATCCTAACATAAAGTAATACACATCACTGACTGGTATGAGATTGATCAAACGGGGACGCATCATACTTTTAATAAAGTGATATAAAACTACGACATCAAGGATGAGTTGTTTTACCATCAGATTTTGGGAAGAGATTTACATAGATGTATAAACATTTAAACATCTATATTAGAAAAAATGAAGGTAAGTATTTCGGTAGCGAGTGGAATCCATGGTTATGTATTTCTTTCCCTAAGCTAACCAACAAACAAACTCGGTAATACAAAGTAGCATCAATAAATATTGGTGTATAGTATATGTACCTTTTCTTGGCTGCCTTGGACATTCTCATATGCCTCATGTGCCTCTCTTTCGTTCTTAAAGATAGCTAAGGAAGAATACTTGTCTACTAGGTGTCTTCTTGCTTTGGCTTCCGGCTCCATTCTGTGTAATTAATCACCACCCATCAGTTCCAAAATCTCCTCCCACATACCTTCAGAAGACTCTGTCATAGCCTCATACAGCAAACTTGAGCTACATGCAGCAACATGCCAATACTCTGACTCAATCTCATCTCTTAACTGATCTATTTTCCATCCAGCATAACCAATAAAGAAACTAAAATCATGAGGCTTGATAATCCCTTTCTTCACAAGCCTTGATGCATCATCCAAAATGTTTCGAGCTCCAAAATATAGTCCAGGGACTACCTCTTCAAGTCCTGGAACCTTCAACTTCTCCCCGTATTTTAGCAAAAACATGCTTGCCTCAAGAGGTCCACTAAAATGCAGAGAACAGTCGAAAAAGGAGGATGTTAAATCCTGATTTGTAGGTCTTATGTTTTTAATCTTTTGTGAAGAGGGCGGTTGATGACAATTCCAAAATGCCCTTTTTAGGACTGTCTGTTCACAGTGGTTGGTATTTTGTGAATAAGCAGCTTCGATGTAGCAACCTGCCCTAAAATTAAAGGTTTTTAGAGTCACCACCTATTCTGAAGGGCGAATAGGAAACCCTACGCAGTTAAGAGATTCGGGGTAAGTTATTATAATCAGGTCGAGGGAAGGTGTTAGGCACCCTCAACCCTTTCCTATTAGCTTTGAATCTAAGGGTCAAGTTTTATCGCTAAAAGTTAAGGTTAATAGCTAAGGAATGGAATAGGGGGAAAATTGAGATTTTAGGGAAGGGGACTCGCCTTGGTTATCCAAGTGCCTACATATCTCCTTATGGAGAATCAGAGTCAACGTAGTTCGGGCACAGGGTTGTACGCCTTTGAATTGGTATGAGGTTGTTCGGAGGCTTTTTTTGAATGGCCTAGGATAAAAATCCGTAGTGTCGTGGTTTAGTGTGTTTTGAATACTTGGGCGTACAACCCTGATTTGATATGTCACCGTTAGATGCGATGATCAATAGATTTGATCAGTATAGCTAACGGATTAATGGGGCATTGCTGGTGTTAAGTGCCAAATTGTAGTTATTTTGTGTATGTAAATAGTGGCACTTATCAATGCTTTTTGTTAATACCGTTTGAATAATTCCCCGTTTTTGTGTAAATACGTATACTTTGTGAATAGATGTATTTTCAT
Organism: Vicia villosa; assembly: GCF_029867415.1. NCBI lineage: Eukaryota > Viridiplantae > Streptophyta > Magnoliopsida > Fabales > Fabaceae > Vicia > Vicia villosa. The sequence goes on from NC_081183.1 coordinate 179,205,714, forward strand.
ACACTTTTATACCGTTTGATAGTTTTGTTGTATTTTTGTAGGTATTCTTGCGTTTTCGGAGCCTGGAGGAATAAAGTGTCGAAGACACGGCTGCGAGAGCAAAGAGGAAATAATTCTGCTGTTCTGGTGCAGGGCGCTTCGCGCGCTGTAGGGCGCGTCGCGCCCTCTTTGAGTTTGAAGAACATAAGCTGGCAGAAGTTAGGGCGCGTCGCGCCGGATTAGGGCGCGTCGCGCTCTAGGGCGGTTTGGTAAATTTATACAGGGCGCGTCGCACTGAAGTAGGGCGCGTCGCGCCCACTGCGAAACTCAGTTTTGTATAAATAGTTAATAACAGATTTTTTAGGTTTTTTATCACCTCTTCTTGACAAGTTGAGCTCTGATCCTTTTTTGGTAGTTTAGAGGCTTAGGAAACACCATTGGGTGCGACGTCATGTGGATTGATCATGGATCTGACTCGATTTCATTGTACCGGTGAGATCTTTCCGGTTCATCTTCTCTCTTCCCTTTGTTTCATTCCAATGGTGGGTGTTGTATGTATGTTTCTACTCTTATTGTATGTATATTTGTGGATCTTGGGATCGTTTATATATTCACTTACAAATCATCATTGTTGTTGTTCTTGATCTTTTTGCTTAAATGCTCTGGATTTGTGTTGTTGCAGACATGGACACCATAGATCTTGATTAGGAATGATAACTGTTAGTTTCTGGGTTGCAGACATGGATTTAGGACTAACAATCGTAGTGGGTATCGAGTTTAATGCCTCCGTGTTGTTTGTGTCGGTGGAGAAATCGCTGATGTGAATAGTATGGTTGAGCTTTCGTCGGTGTTGCAGACATGGGCACCGATGTAGCATCTCGAGTGATGCCCGGTGATGTTGATGCGTATTGTGAGTGTCGAGCGATAGATCTTCAGATTTAAGTATTCGATGGGTAGAAAGAAATGCAATTCCATAACTATTTCTCTTAGGCTATTGAGATTGTTTATCTGCTTTTATTTACTTTTCCCGCATTTACCTTTCCGCACCCAATTCATGAAACTTAGAACGCGAGATAGTCGAACGGCAGTTCTTCTCACCGATCTCTGTGGACACGATAATTCCCGGATGAATACTTCCAAATCTTTTGTTGCTTGCCGCTTTACCGCTTCAACAAAATGGCGCCGTTGCCGGGGATTGGTTGAGATTAACCGCATTGCGATGGTTTTATGTTTTAAGTTTCGTATAGTTTTGATTAAGTGTTTGGGCAGGTCATTTTCTTTAGGTTGCGTTTGAGGCGAAAGCATTGGCGTACCGCGAGGAAGTTTCTTACCATTCACGAAACAATAAAGGCGTCGAGCTAACGACGTTAAACGAGCGCTTGTTGGGAGGCACCCCAACGGTTTTATTTTTCTGTTTTTCTGTAATTGAGTTGTGTAGGTGTTAAGTGGTGGCTCACTGAAAAATCTGTCTTTTTAGACTGGTCTGGTTTTTCTGGTGTAGCGCGCGTCGCGCGCTTATGGGTGCGTCGCGCGCTGGGTTGCTTTTGGCCAGTGACCTCTTTTTAACGGGTCACTCGGCTCGCCTTTTTCCCACTTACACTAAGGCTTTATAGTATAGTATTTTATCGATTTATTTTTAATTCTTTTGTTTGTGTTTAGTTTCAAATTTTGGCCCGATTACTTGGAGTCGCATTTAGTAATTCTTCGATTTTGATTGATTCAACAAGCCGGTTGTGCGGTAATGATCGATCGAATTTGTACATTGCAAGGTACTCGTTTATCGCTTTCTATAGCATAGCATGTTTAGGAGACTTTTCATTTGTACAATTTTCATACTATTCATTCTTTTTGCATAACTTGCTCATGACTTGAATCACAATTAGTTTCCCCTTTTTACCATAAATGTGAGGTGGCTTTCCATTGTGTATATATGCGAGAGACCGGTATTTCTTGTTCTAACTGGATATTATTATGTTTAATCTTTAGTTTGTATTGATTTTGTGAATGCACGAAAGTGATCAAGGCACTTGTTTGATTTTGAGCACAACTACCATAAGCCAAATGTCATTTTACCTTGTGAGTGTGTGACCATTCGTACCCCCTTTGAGCCTTTTTGTCATTGTCCATTTTGTTTTTGAACTTGAGACATAGTTCACTCTTTTTGATGGATTTTGATTATCTTTGTTTTCTTGACCTTAACTATGATGTTTAGATGGATTTTTACCTTGCCTTAGAAAGTAGGGAGTATTCACTTTATGTTATGGTTGAATTCAAGTTGGGGAGAGTGTGTTTTCCTCTTTATGATGTGATTGATGTGAGGTTAAGAAAAGAAAAAGAAAAAGAAAAAAAAAAGTGAGAAAGAAAGAAAAGAAAAAGAAAGAAAAAAAGAGAAAAGCTTGAAAAAGAAAAGAACAAAAAGAGTTTTGAATAAGAGTGTGCTAATAAGTTTTGTGTTTGGTGTGAAATTTGTGATGAAGAGAAAAGTTGGATTGAAATTGTATTGTTTGAAACTTCGTGGAAGTAATTACTCCCTTAGGTTTAGGCAAGTTTTTGTTTCGATTAGCTTTAGGACTTATCACTTGTTTGTTAACCGAGCCACATTACAACCTTGAAAGCCCTTGTGATTCGTGTCGTTGCATTTTCAATACTATTTTTAGATGAACGCATAATTTTGTCTATTGTTTGCAAGATTGTTGGGTGTGTGTTCAAAGTCCTCACCTTTCTGTGTTTTTCATCTACCGATGAGTTTTTGCTAGGCGTGATTCATTATTGAGCTTGTTTTGTTTTAGGATGTTTTGTATGAATTTTTGTACTTAGGATTCGTTTCGTTTTCATGTTGTCGTTGTAGGATAGTGGTAAGTATTTACTTTGTTCGTACGTTTTTGTTTGAACCGTACAATTGTTTCGTTTTTCTAAACTTTGTTGATTCTTGATTCTTTGGATTTTTACTTTTGCGATTTGAGTGTTTAGCCCTGTTTGAGGACAAACAGATTCTAGTTGGGGAGAGTTGTTAAGTGCCAAATTGTAGTTATTTTGTGTATGTAAATAGTGGCACTTATCAATGCTTTTTGTTAATACCGTTTGAATAATTCCCCGTTTTTGTGTAAATACGTATACTTTGTGAATAGATGTATTTTCATACACTTTTATACCGTTTGATAGTTTTGTTGTATTTTTGTAGGTATTCTTGCGTTTTTGGAGCCTGGAGGAATAAAGTGTCGAAGACACGGCTGCGAGAGCAAAGAGGAAATAATTCTGCTGTTCTGGTGCAGGGCGCTTCGCGCGCTGTAGGGCGCGTCGCGCCCTCTTTGAGTTTGAAGAACATAAGCTGGCAGAAGTTAGGGCGCGTCGCGCCGGATTAGGGCGCGTCGCGCTCTAGGGCGGTTTGGTAAATTTATACAGGGCGCGTCGCACTGAAGTAGGGCGCGTCGCGCCCACTGCGAAACTCAGTTTTGTATAAATAGTTAATAACAGATTTTTTAGGTTTTTTATCACCTCTTCTTGACAAGTTGAGCTCTGATCCTTTTTTGGTAGTTTAGAGGCTTAGGAAACACCATTGGGTGCGACGTCATGTGGATTGATCATGGATCTGACTCGATTTCATGGTACCGGTGAGATCTTTCCGGTTCATCTTCTCTCTTCCCTTTGTTTCATTCCAATGGTGGGTGTTGTATGTATGTTTCTACTCTTATTGTATGTATATTTGTGGATCTTGGGATCGTTTATATATTCGCTTTACAAATCATCATTGTTGTTGTTCTTAATCTTTTTGCTTAAATGCTCTGGATTTGTGTTGTTGCAGACATGGACACCATAGATCTTGATTAGGAATGATAACTGTTAGTTTCTGGGTTGCAGACATGGATTTAGGACTAACAATCGTAGTGGGTATCGAGTTTAATGCCTCCGTGTTGTTTGTGTCGGTGGAGAAATCGCTGATGTGAATAGTATGGTTGAGCTTTCGTCGGTGTTGCAGACATGGGCACCGATGTAGCATCTCGAGTGATGCCCGGTGATGTTGATGCGTATTGTGAGTGTCGAGCGATAGATCTTCAGATTTAAGTATTCGACGGGTAGAACGAAATGCAATTCCATAACTATTTCTCTTAGGCTATTGAGATTGTTTATCTGCTTTTATTTACTTTTCCCGCATTTACCTTTCCGCACCCAATTCATGAAACTTAGAACGCGAGATAGTCGAACGGCAGTTCTTCTCACCGATCTCTGTGGACACGATAATTCCCGGATGAATACTTCCAAATCTTTTGTTGCTTGCCGCTTTACCGCCACAACAGCTGGTTACTCTGATCGATAGATTCGATCGTCGCGGGCAGCAAATTAAATGTATTTTAGGTTTTTATATATTTTTATCTCTCGTCTAATGCGACTAATAGATTTAGTCGGGTCGAGGAGAGAATTAAACTTGAATCGATTATATTATTAATAAATAACTTAGAATCAATTGTACTATTAATAAATAAATTAAATGATCAAAAATTATTTCTCGCCTAATGCGACTAATAGGTATAGTCGGTTCGGGGGGAAAATTACATTAAGATCATAAAATGAACAATTAACAATTATTAAAACTATCAAATAAAAATTAACTAGTTTTTATTGGGGTTTTTTTTCCTTTTGCGCAGGGGGTGTAAATTACTCTTGGTGGTAATTATGGGGATGTGCTAATAGTAAGGGCTCAGGCCCAATAGCATTTGGGATCCGCTGAGATCCTGTGTGACGCAGGCGCACATGTTATCGTGTGTTATTGGGTGGGAGACGTTAGATCTGACTCTAAGATGATCATATGGCCTGCATGTCTTACTACTTTAGGGCGCACGGTAAGAGGATGGCATGAGATCATAGTCTCATTGCCTGCCAAGTGGCTATCGTGAAGCCACTTGGCGTTGATCCAACGCTGGTGGAGGGTTAACCCAAAAAAAAAAACCCATATTTTCTTTCATTTCCTCCGATCTCGCTCTCTCTCCTCTCTTGCTTTTCTCTCATCTCTCCTTTCTTATCTTTGACAAAACCCAGAACACCACCCCACATACCACCGTGAACCACCGTGAGACTCACCGTAGAATCCAGTTTCCGATGAACATTCATCGGAAAATTCAAGTCTAAGCCCAGTTCCCTTTCAATCCGAACCCAGATGAAGTTAGATCTTCATCTTCAACCTGCTGTTACCTACCCTTCACCCTAAGAACCCTAACCTTCGCCTTTAGAACCCTAAAATTTCCAGAAAACCAACCAAACACAATCACATGTAATCGGTACAAGATCCTAAGCTAAGTAATTTTGCGTTTACCTTTTGGCCTTGAAGGTTGGATTGCGTAAACTCCTTGCTAACTCTTTTCCTCCTTCTTTAATTTCGCAGGTGACAATTGAAGCTCGAAGGTCTTCGAACTCGTTCGCAGCGGCCAAGCTTCTCCTCCCCCCCTCCAAAATCCCCTTTCATCTACTGTTTCCTCTCAGATTTATAGTATTAGGGTTTGATTTAGATTTAGGAAAACTTAGATTAGATTCAATTAGGTTTTAGATTTGATTTGTATTTTACGATTCTGAGATTTGATTGTTGTAAATTCCTTGATTCAGATTTTTTAATGAAAGTATTATCATGTTAAGTTTTGATTCTGTTCGTCATTGATTCAAATTTGTTCACGGAAGATTTGATTAGGTTTGTGGATCTGATTCTGGGCTCGGGCTTAGTTTTGCAAGATTAGGGTTTTGTTGTTGTTGCAGCGGCGCCGCAGGCTGGGGGAGAAGGTGAACAGTGGCCGGGTCGGTTCTGACCCAGTCCACTCCTTGACTGTCTGCACCGAACCGGCCCAAGTCACCCTTGGCCCATTCCCTGTTATGTTTTGGCCCAAAATGCCAATTAGTCTTAATTAACTTAAAAAAATCCTAATAAGAAATTACCAATTAGATTAATAAAGCTTAATATAATATTAATTAATAATAATACTTAAGATAATACCAATATTATCTAAAATATTAATAGTAATTACATTAATTAAATCAATACTAATATACTAATATACTAATAATTCAAATATTAATTTTAATTAAAAGTTACAATTTATACTAATAATCTTATAGTTATTAAATAATAATATTTGATAAAAATAAATAAAAAGGATAATAAAAAATGGTTAAATGAAACAAATGGGCCCAAAATAAATTGGATCTCAAATTTTGCTATTCACACCTCCATTTTTTTTAATCAATTTATAAGGGCATTTTATAAGAGATTGAGTTTAATAATAGATATATTAAACCCTATGGCCCTTAATTTTTAACACCCTTAATGAATTAAAACAAGAATTACAATGGGTAAATTTTGGGGTATGACATTCGACATCTCACTTTCTGAAACCAAAAATGAGGCAACAGAAAACAATGATGACAGTAGTTACTAACCACCGCGAGTATAAAAACAAGACCTTATTACTGAAAATGTATACAATACACCTATATTGAAGAACAAATTGTGGTTAATTCACACTGCGACGATGTTATGGGAAAAAAAGTAAAATTAATGTTGTCATACAACATATCCTCAATGTCTGAACAAAATTAAACTTCAAAATTGCAATAACAAACCTAAAACACATCAATCTTCGTCATCAATAACCTTTGTGCCCAAACCCTTGAGCTATTCCTTGGGGATTTCAACAACAGTAACAAGAGAGTAGAGCTCTTCCTTCGCATCCTCGTCATCATTTCTCTTGCGAGAAATCCGTACCTTGATTCTTCTAGGGACACTTCTAATTCCCTGGCTCCATATAGCCTTGTTCAACTTGTCGTCAAAACGAACATCATTGGTTCCCATTGCTTTTTGGGCAAACTTCCTTATCTCCTTGATGGCTTTTGGAGCTTTCTTCTTAAATGTGTTGTTTTGCATAATAAAGGAACCAATGACTACTAGAATTTCATAAAGTTAATACAAATAAATAAAACAAATCAAACAACAGCCTAAACTTTCTCACAAGGACATGACATTTCACATGAGTATAGAGGTGAAATAATCATCAAAGCCAAGCGACCAAAATAAACAACAATGGGTTGCAATGGTTACAAAGTTACGTCGAATTCATACAACTTGCAATATTGAATTGAAAACATTACACAAATGAATAGTGAAATTTATGTAGAATCTCATACAGCTAAATAATATAATTTAGAGATCACTAAAATTCAAAGCACAAGGTAAAGTTTATTCCCTATTTTATTGAAAACAAACATGATATTTTTCTAAAAGGGGATCAAAATTAATACCTACTGTTATCATAATCCCTAAAAATTATAGAAAGAGCGGGTGTGAAGAATTACCATTCATGGAGGCGTTTATGGAGGTTAATGGTGTACTCTTTGGTAACCACCTCTTCCTTCCTACCGGCGCCGGTCTTCTCCACCATTTTCACTTGTAACCTAAAATTAAACACAAAAATGATTTACTGTTTTCATATGAGTGATTCGGGAAAATCGGTGAGGTGAATAAGATGATGGTTAACAAAAGAGAGGCAGACACAAAATGAAAGAATGCGATGGAAAATTAGGTTAAATATAAAACCGTGAAACCCTAATTTCTAATGGGCCTAGGGTTCGACTTGATCAAAATGAAATTGAAGAGATAGAAAGAGTTGTTACAGAGAGATGAATGTTACAGAGATATGAAATTGAAATTGAAATTAGGTTAGGTTTTTCTGGGTTTTATGAGATGAGAGAGGTGCGGCGGTTTGAGAAGAGAAGAAGACGAGAGAGTTGAGAAGTGGAGAGGAGAGAGTTTGTACTGTAGGGGACAAAGAAAATCGTGAAAATGAATTAGGGCTTTGGGATGTTTTTTTATTTTTAAAAATACATGGCCTAAGACAGCGCTTTCAGCAAAAGCGCTTTGTAATGGGGGGCCTTTACCAGCGATTTTTAAAAGCGCTTTGAAATGGGGGGGCCTTTACCAGCGCTTTTTCAAAAGCGCTTTCGCAAGGGGACCCTTTACCAGCGCTTTTTTTAAGCGCTTTCTAAAGTTCCCCTACAGCAGCGCTTTTTTTTCTTTGTTTTTTAGATATGTTTTTAGCGAAATCTATAGCAGCGCTTTTGCCTAAAAGCGCTTTCGTAGCTGTGCTGGCAAAACTCAAATTTGGCGTAGTGATGGTGAAGTTAATGACAGAAAATCAACGTCATGTTATGTATTTATGCTAGGTGGTGCACCAATAGCTTGGAGCTCGAAAAAGGAGCCTATAGTGGTTTTGTCGTTGTGTGAAGAAGAATACATTTCAGCATCACATAATGCTTTATCAAGCTATATGGTTGGTGAATTTGATTGATGAAGTTGAAGGAAAATTCCATGGAGTTATAACCATGAAGATTGACAACATATTTTCCATAAATTTGGCCAAGTATCCTGTTGCACATTGAAGGAGAAAGCATATAGAGATGAGGTTCCACTACCTTAGGGTCAAGTCAGAAATGGAAAACTATTTCTAGAGCATTGTAGAAGTGGAGACAAAACTGGAGACATCAAGACTATGGCAATGCAAGTGGAAGTGTTCAACAAACTAAGAAGTTTGATGAGTGTAGAAAGTTTGACCATAATGAATTAGATGGTGACTTAAATGTAATATAATTAATTGTATGTGACTTACTTGGAATACAAGTAATAAGTGGTTAGTGATAAAATTATGTTTTAACAGAATTAACTATGACAGTTTGGGTATATAGTTAGTTAGAGATTTATTAGTTACTTGGAGTGCAAGTAACAACTATATATATATATATATATATATATATATATATATATATATATATATATACTTTTGAATTGGATTCAATCAAGTGTGATATATCTCATTCTCTTGTTTTAAGTATTCATCTTTTCTTCAAATCCATTAAAAAGTGAAAGAGAGAGAGAGAGAGAGAGAGAGAGAGGAGAGAGAGAGAGAGAGAGAGAGAGAGAGAGAGAGAGAGAGAGAGAGAGAGAGAGAGAGAGAGAGAGAGAGAGAGAGAGAGAGAGAGAGAGAGAGAGAGAGAGAGAGAGAGAGAGAGAGAGAGAGAGAGAGAGAGAGAGAGAGAGAGAGAGAGAGAGAGAGAGAGAGAGAGAGAGAGAGAGAGAGAGAGAGAGAGAGAGAGAGAGAGAGAGAGAGAGAGAGGAGAGAGAGAGGAGAGAGAGAGAGAGAGGAGAGAGAGAGAGAGAGCATAGCTAAAGCCAATTATGTGGATCATTGATGTGCATTTAATTATGTGTTCAAGCTTGAGTTTTGTACTGATAATTGGAAGATTTTCTTTAAATCTTAGAGCTCTAGCTACATTTCATTAGGGGTGTTCATGGTTCATGAAGTGCATTTGAACCAAACCATATTTATGGTTCGGTTCAGTTTGCAATAAACCACTTCAATAAAAATCCAATTAACTATTAAAATGGTTTCAATTCAATTTAAAACTAGTTTAAAAACCGATTTATATTTATAAACTAGTTTATAATGAGTTTGTAATGTTAAACCAACTTTATATTTTGAACTTTTTTTTAAACTTATTTTTTTAATTTTATAAAGATTTTAAATTTTTTATATTAAAAATTAATATTTTCAGAATATTTATTTATTAAAAATAAATATTTTTTTTTCAAATTTTTTTTTATTTACAAAAAAACAAAATTCAGATTTTTTTTCAATGCGGGTAAGTATATACCACCTATGAGCTAGCTTTGTGTGTGACTGTGTGTTATGCTGCTATTTTCCATTTATATGTATATAACCGATAAAGTAGATAGTAAAATGTTAAATATTTCCCTAAATAGAAAACTGAATGTTTCATAAAGTAATAAAAAGCTGGAACCGTTTTACGAATTAAAAAAAGTGATTTTAACTTTATATTTGTGAAAATGATTTTTAAGAGTAATTAATAAAAATAAGTAACAAATTATGTGACATTATCACCCATTATTCTTTTGATACATGCATTGGATTGTGTCTCCATCATAATATTAAAATTGATCACCATTTTGAAAGTTTGATCTTTGTGTTTCTTAAGATATACCTAAGTTCTTCGAGAGGAGTCATCAACAATGGTGAAAAAATAATGAAAGCAATCATGTGCCAGGCGTATTGTATTTGCCCCAACAATCACAATGTATCAAATCAAAAGGCTTCTTGGCTATATTAATGCTTTGCATGGAAAGATGTTTACATTGTTTTGATTTGTGACATATGTCACAATAAGCAACATTATTGAAACAAAATTTGCAATTTACTAGTTGTAAATTGTATCTAAGAGCTTGATCTGATAGATATCCTATTGTTGAATGACAAAGGATAGTGGTGTCCCTATATGCAGTAGTAAATATAGCTCCATTCACTTTTCCTTTGAATACATAAACTCCTTTGTGCAAATTACCTAAACCAGTCATCCTCTTCGAAGCTTGGTCATGTATCACACAAGAGTTAGATTGATAATGCACTAAGAAATTCAAATCACATGTCAACTTGGCTATGCTAATCAAATTGTAGATAAAACGAGGTACATGCAAAACATTGATCAATTTAATGTTTTTACCAAGACTTATATCTCCAATTTTATTCACCAAAAGAGTGTTCATAGTGAGTATTGTGATGCATAATGGTTTTTCAAGCCTTCTAATGTCCCTCAAAATGTTGATTAGAGGGGTAACGTGGTGTGACCCACCACTATCCAAGATACACTGAATTTCTACATTACCAGCATAATGTATGGTGACTAAATATGCATTCCATGAAAAGCAAGTACCTTGGTTGTTGTTTCTACATTCTCGTTCTTTGGTTCTTCATTAGCAAGAATCGTGTGTGCTACTGCAACAATTGGTTCTCCACCTTACCTGTTATTTCTTCGATGTGGGCGTCTAGTATCCTAATGCAACAAGTAACCAACAATTTCAAAGCATTTTACTTTGATGTGTGAGATCTATCCACAATGACCATACTCAGGCCTAGATCAATCTCTTCCTTTGCTTATGCTCCCTATTGATGAATAAAAACTAGTTCTTAATTCTTAGATGTTGTTGCTCTTCTCCCTATCTATAGCAAATCGTGCTTCCTCTCTAAATTAAGAATGGTTACTTTGATATGACTGTATTGTTGAGGCTTCCAAGGAAGAGATGAAGCCATTCTTGTTTTTCTGTCTGCTTCAGTTCCTTTGATGTGCCACTAGTGCATTCTGAAAGTGGTTAAAACTCATTTAATTAATTGAAAAGATCTTTTAACATGTAAAAATCTCTCACATTTAAAACGTCTTCCTTTTGCAATATATTGAGATCAACATTTATTTCTTCCTTATTGTTTCTAAATTGTTTATCTATGTATGGAATTTATTTACTAGCGAAATGAACTTCATAAAAAATTAGTACAATAAATTATTTGTTTCTTTAATTCGGCAACCTGCAGCCACCCAATCTTCTCTTGTTCCTTTTCAAATACCATACACACTTGGTGAGGATACCGTATGGTAAAAATTCAACAAGTAGTACGGTTACAAACAGGTGTTTTACGTATATAAAGTATAACTATGAAAAATCATCAACAGAGTTGAGATGGCCGAGTTGGTCTAAGGCGCCAGATTAAGGTTCTGGTCCGAAAGGGCGTGGGTTCAAATCCCACTCTCAACATCAATTTTTTACTTTTTTCTTTTTTATTTGCTTGAAGCACCATGATTGTTTTCTTCTTTTTGTAAGCTATCGGAAAATATAAATTCACCTTAAAATACTAGAAACTCGAGTTATATTAAAATTCTCTATAGTCTTTTATGTGGATTTTTTCAACGATCAGGATTTTGCCGATATATTTCGAGCATTCTAATTGCACCGACAAATTTGTGTGGCCTAGAATCAATATTCCTTTGTATAAATAGGGGCATATGTTATAGAGAAAGACATCTCAAAAAATACATCTTCCTGAACTTCTGATTAAGGCGGAAGTGTATTTCAACGGAAACAACCCTCTGGTTGAATCCAAGCTTCCAGGTGGCGTTGCATCCCTCGCCAACTTGAGAGACAAGCTGAATAAGTTGGTGCTTGATATCGATAACAGAGCGGTGAGAAATATCGAGTTTCACGAAGATTGGATTGATAGTAATGGGAGGGTGAAACACAACCTGATTGAGTTGAATACCGATGAAGATGTCAAGGCCATGTGGAAATCATTTCGCCGTAAGATAGCTAAAGGTCCGATCAAGTTGGATGCGTGAATAACAAGATTCCTCGACGATATAATGATGATGTTGAAATGTTCAAAATCGTATAATAGTACCTAGGTTTTCATATTTAGTGTTTTTAAAAAAAATAAAAAATAAAACATGTATACCTTGCTCTGCCATATACAAAATGCGACATGGTCAGCATATCCTGTGAGCACGGATCTGTCAGTAGGTCTTCCTGGATAGACTCCATCAGTGTGAATTGATGGCTTTGTAGACGCATGTGTCGTGGCGTCTGTATTAGCATGAGACACCTCATCAACCGTCGTAGGAGCCTCCTTAACAACCACCTCTACAACGGGTACCTGCTCCTCTACATCGGGCACCACCACAGCTGCCTCCTCCACAACCGGTACCTCTATAACTGGCTCCTCCACAGTCGGTACAACCACAACTAGCTCCTCCACAGGTGCCTCCTCCGTAGTAGCAACTCTAACAGTCTGGCGTCTGGGTGTGTGGTATTGTGTTTGCTCAGTCTACTGTTACTGGTGAGAGCCGGTCGGAGGATGTCTTCCACCCGGTACCTGGGAAGCCTCTGCCTCATCCCTCCGGGTATGAGCTTCTGCCCTATCAGTTAGTCTGCCTGCAACGGAACTGTCTCTACCTCTAGTCCTCATTGAACAAATAAAAAAGGCAAAAAAAATTAGTTAAAAAATTATCTACTGGAAATTATAAAATTTCTGATATTCTTAAAATATGAACTACCCGAAATTTCGATATCTTTTTAAAAAATTATACTACCGTAAATTTCAAAATATCCTATACAAAATCCTCTAAAATGTATCGAAAATTTTGAAATTTAAGGTACAAAATATCGAAAATTTCTAGAATTTCCGTGAAGTTCTACCGGAAATTTTGTAAAAATATCAAAAATACTTACTATTTGGTGAAATATTTGGTATCATTCCAGAGATTTAAAATTTTTTATGGATTATTTTGTGAAATGATAAATTTTTTAGTTTGAATATTTTGCTTTTCTTATACTTTGAGGAGTGCCAGGTTGGGAAGGTGACAATTTTTTTTTTTTAGGCTGGGAAGGAAAATTATACCTTGTACCCCTGCTTTTATCCCAATACCCCTACCAAAAAAAATTTCGGACTAAATTACCCCTGTATAAATAGTGAAAATTACCAAAATTTTCACTTTTTCACTCATTTTCACTTATTTTCACGCTGCTGTAAGAGGGAATTTTTTAGCCCAAAAACCGGATAACCCAGCTTCCAGATTTCCGGTTCATCAGACGTTGAGAAAGTAAGTTTTTTTTTTTAAAATATCTCAACCGGATAACCCAGCTACGGGATTTCCGGTTCTGATTTTTTCTATTTTACATAGCCGGATAACCCAATGATGGGGTTTCCGGTTCTTTATGTCTCAGCCGGATAACCCAACGAGGGGGTTTCCGTTTCTTATAGACCGTAGCCGGATAACCCAGCCTTTGGGTATCCGGTTCCTTTTTTTTTTGTTTTTTTTTTTGTTTTTTTTTGTTTTTTTTTTTAATATCATTTTATTTAATTGTTAACCATTTTATTTTTTGTTTTTTAGTGGTTCGAAGAAGAGGAGGTGCGATCGACGGAATGCGTCAAAGAGGAAGACAACGTCGAGAGGCAGATGGCGAGGGAGCTGCTCCTGAGGTTGATCCGCAACATCCGGCATTTCCCGGAGGACCTACGGATACATCATTATTGGTTAGATATCAGAGGCACGTTGCATATCATTTATGGTTGGGCGAGGTACGTAAATATTTTCTTAAATGTTTTTTTAAATTACATGTACTTATATATTAACATATATTACAAATTATTTTCAGGAGAGACGACCAAAGCCGACCTTAAAGGTTGCTGCACATGGTAGCAAATTAATAGGATGGGTTCCGGCAATGCTCCCAAGGCAGATGGAAAATTGGTTAGTTGCATCTGGCCTTTCATCTTTGCAGCATACTAGTTTGTCGAGGGTAGATACGCATCTATTATCTGCTTTTGTTGAGAGATGGCATCCTGAAACATCGTCATTTCATATTCCGTTCGGCGAGATGACCATCACGCTAGACGATGTTTCTTGTCTTCTTCATGTACCGATTAGGGGCCAGCTGGTTGACCCCGATGTTGTTGTCACCGATTATGATGCCATCCATCTAGCTGTTGAGTTGTTTGGTGTTTCACTGAGTGATGCAACTGAGGAGGCTTCTGCTGTAAGGGGTCCTTATTATAAATTAGATTGGTTGAAGCAAGTTTTTGAGCAACAAAGAGGGGCGAATAACTTTACAGGCGCTATGAGAGCATACATGATGTTGCTATTAGGTTGTACCATTCTTGCCGACAAGACGTTTACTCTTGTCGAGGCAAAATATCTTCCACTTTTGAGAGATTTGAATAATTGTGGAAGCTATTGCTGGGGGGCAGCTGCACTGGTTACTCTGTATAGATACTTAGGGGATGCCTCATTTTATTCATGCAAGCAGCTTGGCGGTTATGCCTCTCTTCTTCAGGTTTAAAATTTTACTTATTATTTAATTATACTTAATATCTAATATTTTAGTTTAATTTAGTTTATTATAATTTAGTTTAATTTATAATAGTAACTTTTACTTTTGTTTCAGTGTTGGATTCATGAGTACTTTCCAACTGTTGGAAAGAGAGGTACTTCTGGGTTATTTGGCATTGATAGTCCGATGGCTAGGGCGATGAAATGGGAGTATAGGCAGGGGACGCAAAAAGTGGCTGACATCCGAGCTATGTTAGATCAGTTGACTCCTCACGATATTGCCTGGCGCCCTTTTGAGGATCATCGGGTGCACCGTCCTTTTGATGATATCTGTTTGTATCGGGGTGGTTTGAAGTGGTTTGGTACTGTAGTTCTATATTTACCCGACAGATGCTTGCGTCAGTTTGGATACAGACAGTACATACCGACTGCTCCTCCTAATGTAGACACACTTGATGTGGATGTTGAGTGGGCTACATATAGGCAGAGTGTGTTGCAGGTGACCCGAGCCCACGATGATCCCCCAGCTGTGTTTGCCACCATACCATATGAGACAGACGATGATTATTTGGCGTGGTATTATACGGTGTCACATCCTATATTGAGAGCACCAAGAGGTGATCAGCCGATGGAGGTACCAGTGCCTGTCTATGATGAAGGACCGTCAGACCCGAGATTATCATATATATCTCATGAGCTTCATCATTACTTACAGCGTCATCAGGCTGTTCCTGAAGACGAACAGTTTTTGGAGATATTTAGAGCACTCAGACTTGCACAGGGCGGACCATTACCTAGGGAAGGTCCAATTACTTATGACCATGAGTCTGATTGATGTCACATTATATATTTATATTTATGTTTTAGTTTGAGACTTATGTATTGTTATGAGACTTGTAGACGTATGTGTTATTATAAGACTTGTAGTTTGAGATTAATTATTTATAATCTATTTGGCAACATATTAAAATCCAATAGTACTAATGTTGTAATATCATAAAATCAATCTAAGCTGACATGTTTTGGTAGTATAGGCATTAGCCGTTGCCAATGTTGTAACCGCCCGGCAAATCCTACCATCCAAGAAGTTGCATCTTTTGTGCGATATTTCGTCCAATCAGTTGTGACAGGTGGCAACGGGAATCCTTCATTCATGTTTACCTGCACATAAAATAAATATCAGAAAAACACGAATAGGGATTGAATGTACGAAAAAGGTGTTTCTAACTACCTGAACCCAATGATTTCCATTGACAAAGCCGATACAGTAAATGGATGCATTAGGTGAATGTGCACTCGTCATAGGAAAGTAACTCAAACTAAGGTGACCTAAAGAGACGAGAACAACATTATACCGATTAGCTATTACATAGCCCAACTCAGGTAACGTCATCCATTTATTTGGTGGTTGTTGACCTAAAGTTTCTATCACTAACGATGATCTCACTGTTGGAAGGCGTTGACCAAATAAATCCTCATACAACTTGCTTCTAGGACCTATAATCTCTTTCTCCAAATCCCGACGAACCATTGACCATCCATCTGTGCCATAACCATGCAAAGATGCAATGGCTCTAAAACCACAATTTCCATCATCTCTTACATCAACAATGTCATCAATAAATGGTCTGATGTAATCTGGAAATTGTACAATGTATTTATCAAATTCTCTATTTTTTGAGGTTTGGGATAGTTGTGAATATAACCTCTTTGAAGATTTTTGAGAACTCAAATGTGATTGATCAACATACTCATATCCTGAAGGATCACGATAAACATCATATCCCACAGGTCTCTTCCCTTTTTTCTTAACCCCTCCTTTGGTTTTAATTTTTTCAGGCGGTGGACACATCTTTGTTGTAGATGGATAAGCAATCTCACACACTCTGCTTTTTAATGCTCTTTTTCCGACAACATCTGATGACCTCCACATTTTCCAAATTTCATCAATTGCATTTGTCATGTCTATTTCTGATCCATCATCTGCATCTATATCTTGATTTCCTTCCATACTTAGTTTCCTCCAATGAATATGAATAGCCTCTATTGGTATCGCATCACCACTCAATGTATATCTCCCTAACTCACAAGCACATGGTAACCCATATACTTTTCTATGAGTACATCCGCACTTTTGCGTATCGGTACCCACCATGTCAATCCTCAACCACTCTTCAGCAATCTGCCTCAATGCAGCTCTTGATACTGAACCACGCAAATTTGAATAAAAAGGACTAGTATGTGCATGCTCAACTTCATAAAAACTCTTCTGGAATGAAGCTCTAATGTTGCCCACTTGTATCTTGATGTTGTCATTCATAGCCTCCCAACATTTGCATAAATCACCTAAGCTATTCTCTAACATTTGCTTAAGTTTCCAATGCGCAGACTCCACCCTTTAAATTAAAAAAAAACAACTAATTATCTGTAATATTAATATAAAGAAACAATGTCGATAAAAACACATAAACATACCTATTTGTTGTTGTGTTGCCCAAATGTAACACTTGATTGATCCATGCTTCGACAAATCGATGTCTGTGCGGTGTCAACCACGTGTCATTCACATAATCAATAAAACCTTTGGAGTCAACACATGCATCCTCAAGTTGTTTCAACCGTTGATGGTACTCCATCTCATCACTAGCCTTTATCAGTTCAAACCACATTTTCTCCACTGTTTCTCGCATATCATCCACAACATGTTCCTTACACCGTGATTTCACGTTTTTGTTGATGTGAAATCGGCAAAGCAAATTAGCTGTCTTTGGGAATATTGTTTCAATGGCTTTCATTAAAGCAAGATCTCTATCAGTCAAGATTACTTGAGGACAATTATCCTGCTTGATAAACAACTGTTTCAACTTATCCATTACCCAACAAAAAGTCTCTGTCTGCTCAGATTCCATATAGGCAAATGCAACAGCAAATGTTAATTTAGTTGATGTCATACCAACTATTTCAAACAACGGTTGCCTGTACTTGTTTGTCTTGTATGTGCAGTCCATAATCAATACAATAGGAAACATATTCAACAACTTCACTGAATCTGGATGTGCCCAAAAAATATCTCTCACAACTTCTGACTCATCCTTTTTCCTACTCCAGTAAACATAACCTGATTCTTCAACCAACTTGAGCAATTGTTGCATTTCTGTTCTAGGACCCCTTATGTCTTTTTGTATCTTACTCTTATGTTTGTATATTTGCGTGATCCGAGTGACATTCTCCGGGTCACGCTCTTGCAATGACAATAATATGTGTCTTGGTGGAACATGGCGTTTTGTCAAATCAACAATATGTTGCTTATCATCTGTATTTAGTCGACTTACGAAAGCATGACCTTCAAATCTATCAGGTAAGCCGTGGTTGTGTACTCCGCATTTTACATCGATCTTCCATCCAGAACCATCTTTCGACGGTGTTGACCTGATTTTGAAAGGACAACCACATCTCTTACTAGCACTTTGGGTTTCGCTATCTGTTTTTTTGTATTTTCCACCTCTATCACAACCAAATATTAATTTATCACTTCTTCCTCGCTTGCCTGTTTTGATATCTGAACGAGCTATTATAACTGTTACTTTATTCCTGATTCCAACGTCCTTAATCCAACTGATCGCCTCTTCTCTTGTAGCAAATTTTTGACCAGTTACAAAAACATCAGTTGTATCCACACATGTTTGAGCTACATCGCATTTCTTCAAAGGAGGATCCACACCTAAATATATATAATTAATTTAGTTTAATATATAATTAAAAAAAATAAAAAGTTAAAATAAAGTAATTTAAAAAAAAAAGGAAAAAATTAAAAAAAACAAGAACCGGAATACCCACAAAGGGGATATCCGGTTGGGAAAACTTGAAATGTAACAAACCGGAATACCCATACATGGGATATCCGGTTGGGAAAAATTGAAATAAAACAAACCGGAATACCCATCCCTGGGATATCCGGTTGATAAAGGTTTTAAAAAAACAAACCGGAAGACTTCATGTCTGGTTATCCGGTTCTGACGAGGTACCAATCTCCCTTTCTCCTATTACCGTCCGTACAAACAGTAACAATGAAAAAAAAAATCAAAAATTAAAAATTAAAAGTAAAAAAGGATAAAATTGGAATTTTTAAAAAATTGTCGGGGTATTGGAATAAACGTAGGGGTACAGGGTATAAATTACGCTGGGAAGGTGCTTTTCTTATACTTTGGGCCCATTTTTTGGTATTGAAATGATAACCCATTGAGAAGAGATTTATTTGGCTGAATATATATATTAAACTACTATTATTTTTTTTAATTTATATTAATGTAGTAATTTTATAAACTATCTATTTATTTTATATGCAGAGACATATAAAATAGCATCTGTATTTATTTCATAAATAATTTGAGGAGAATTATTAATTAAGTGAGATAGAGTGAGACATTAAATCAAATTAGATTTGATTAGATTTTCTTAGACTAAAGACGGAATAAAATTAGACTAAAGACAGAATTTAAAGTGGAAATTGAAAAGTAAGAGATATAAGGTAAGTGTTCAAAGAACAAAATAATAAATAATGAAAAAGAAATAGAGAAAAGAGAATTGGAAAGGAATAAAAAAACTTAAAAACGACTAAGAAAAATAAGAGAAATAAAAAAATTATAAATAAGAAAGAACGTAAAGGTAATATTAAGGGTCTGTTTGATAAAAATAGCGGTTCACTGATAAGTTATCTGATAGTTTATAGTTTATGGTGGATAATTTATGACGGATAGTTTATAGCTGATGACTGAGACTGGTTGTTAATAAGTTGATTAAAGTACTTGATAAAATTACTGATTCAACTAATTTATAAATGTAAAATGACATAAAAGATATTTAATACATAATTATTTTATTTTAAATTAAAATAAAATAAATTATAAAAGATAAAAATAGATATTTGTTAAAATAATAAAAATAAAAATAAAAAAAGAAAAAAATTATAAGTTATAAGGTAAAACGCTATTTGAAATAGCGTATGAAAAATACGGTATAAGCTAGCAAAATAAATATAAGCTTGTGATGAAAAGATTGTTATTAAACAGATCTAAATTGTCATACGAGCTTATAAGCTATAAGTTATAAGCTATAAGCTCAAAATTGTGTTTTGCCAAATAGAGTCTAATGGTGTGTTTGATAAAAATAGCGGTTGGCTGATAAATTAGCTGGTAGCTTATAGCTTATGGCTGATGGTTGATGACTGATAGTTTATAGCTTATATCTGATGGTTGAGACTGATAGCGGATAAGCTAACTGAAATGTTTGGTGAAATTAGCGATTCAACTAACTTATAAATGTAAAATGACATAAAAAATATTTAATATATAATCATTTTATTTTAAATTAAAATAAATTATAAAGGATAAAAGTGGAATTTTGTTAAAATAATAAAGATAATAAAGGAAGAAAAAATAATAAGCTATAAGCTAAAATGCTATTTGAAATAGTGTATGGAGAATAAGGTTTAAATTAGCAAAATAAGCTATAAATTCGTAATGAAAAGACTAATTCTAAACATGTCTAAAATATCATATAAACTTATAAGTTATAAGCTCAAAAGAGTGTCTCATCAAACAGAATCTAAATTGACTACTTTTCACTAAAAAAATATTTTAATTATTTAAATGAATGATGAAAATGTAATTATATTTTTCGATGATACGAGTCTAAGAAGACCAGCCAAAATATATCATATATTATCCACAATACATTACAAAGTACGTAATATGTTTAATAGTGAAGCTCATAATCATTGTATTTGAAGTGCTCACCTCGATGTATCAGGATTACACAATGTTGTAGTTTATTTATGAGGCCATGCTCAAAAAACTAACATGTCACTTAGTCAAGTATTTATAAAAAAATAATGTGCTCGCTGATAAGTGCCAAAATGTACTTATTTTGTGTATGTAAATAGTGGCACTTATCGATACTTTTGTTAATACCGTTTGAATAATTCCCCGTTTTGTGTATAAATACGTATACTTTGTGAATAGTTGCATTTTCATATACTTTTATACCATTTGATAGTTTTTCCTATGTTTTTATAGGTATTCATGCTTATTGGAGCCTTGAGGAATAAAGTGTCAAAGGCACGGCTTCGATTTCGCAATTTTGGTGAAAGCCCGCTTAGCCACCGTCAAGCGGACTTCCAAAGACTCAAAATAAGGATGACCAAAATCATCATTTTGGTTTCCATTCATTCATTATTGGATAGAGCATTGAATAAGCTTTCCAACGCTTCGAACCGGGCGCAATTCGGAGTTACGGTTCTCGAGTTATGGCGGAAACAAAATCTGATTTTTAGCAGACTCCGCTAAGCGGAGGGGGTCCGCTGAGCGGAGCTCCAGCGGAGCAAATCAGCGTCTGGAAGCAATTTTGAGTCCGCTGAGCGGAGGGGGTCCGCTAAGCGGACCTGCTAAGACAGCAGCTCGTTAAAAGGGGCCAAAATCACATTTTTAGGTCATGGTTTGGGTATTTTTGAGTCCCAACACCATCAACTTCATTCTTAGATCAAAATTGGCTTAGAAAACAACTTCGGAGGTTGCATAAGGATGATCGGGGGTGGATTGAGCGTCGAACGGAGCTGACAAACCGGGAGATTTTCGGTTCATTTCTCTTCTTCTTTGTGTATTTCTCTTTGGTTGGGTTTTGTTTGTATATTTACTTGAATCTTATGTATATTTACCGATTATAATGTTATATTTAACTTGCTTTACAAATCTGTGTTGATGTTATCTTGGATTTTTGCTCTATGCTGGGGATTTGGGGTGCTTTAGACATAAACTTCTTGAATCCTTATCTAGGATGATAATCTGTTGGTTCTGAACTCTAGAGATAGATTTAGAGCTAGCATTCACCATTTGTATCTGTACGTAATGCTTTCGTATTTGAGCGGTGCGCGAGAGATCGCCGACGCGAGAATACGGATGTGTCGCGGGGAAAAATCGTTATCTTTTTTCGGGATGAGACACCTGATGCCTTCTTTGGGCTCGAGTGCTCATAAAATGATTTTTCTTTTGTACGGACCAAACTTTTTATTGTTTCCAAAAGAGGAAAAGGAAAAAAGTTGCAATAACCTTAAAAGTGGGGGAGAGATCTTTGGGTAAGAGGGTTGGTTATACGAAGGGAAGGTATTAGCACCCAACGTATCTATAGTACTCTATAGGTTTCTTTGTTTTGTTTATTACATTCTTGTTATGGTGGAGGTTCTTGTGAAATAGGTGGGACCTAAGGTGTTTGTTTGATTATGCTCGCAAAGATCATCGCGATCCTCTGCATACATATCCCTTAGAGGGAATCAGAGCATCTGTAGCTCGGGGTCTACGGGTGCTAAGGTTTGAGTGGTTTGAGAGAGAAGTTTTGCTCGCCAAGGAATAAGACCTTGTGCCTACGTAATCTCAAAGGGATGTTGAGAAAGTCAGAGCAATCGTAGTTCCCACTTATGCTAGTGGAAGCAAAGGATAAGAGACAAATGTCATCTAAATGTTCGATGTATCTAATCTATATCATCACATACATCTGTTTGTTTTTGTTTGAAAATCTTTTCATTATAAGCCCGGGGCCATGCCGCTTATGGCGCTTAGAATGATAAAGATGTTTTTGTTGTTTAACCAGCCTTGTGGCAAAAACTTTCAATGAAGTCAGCCTTGTGACAAAAAGTTTTGATTAATCAGCCAGCCTCGTGGCAAAAGTTTCAATGAAGTCAGCCTTGTGACAAAAACTTTGATTAATCAGCCAGTATGGTGGCAAAACGGTTTGATTGATTGGCCAGCCTTGTGGCAAAAAAGTTTGATTGATTGATTGATTGATTGTGATGATATAGAAGAGATACTCCTATCATAGAGATGATAAATGTCTAATCTCCTAAGGTTTTTTAATTTGGAGATTGGGGATGCTTATAAGAAGCCCGTGGGTCCTTGTACGAAGCCCAAGAGGAGGCTATCCGAGGGTCCTTGCATTGTAAGCCCAAGAGGAGGCTATGGGAGGGACAATCCAGGGTCCTTGCATTGTAAGCCCAAGAGGAGGCTATGGGAGGGTCACTCGTTTGTACAAAGCCCAAGGGGAGGCATGGTATAGTTGGTTTGAGCTCTTAGAGCGATTTCACCGGGAAACCATACTCTATGTCCTAACCTAAACTAGTGGAGATTCTTTGCACGAAGCCCAATAGGAGGCTATGGGGAACCTAGTGTTGTACTAAGTTGAACAAGCACACATATCACACATATGAACAAACATGAACAAGTATGAACAAACATGAACAAACATGAACAATTATATATATGACAAAGTGTGTGTATATAATGGAGTTTATGAAGGAAATATACCTGTAAGCATGATCCATTTGTATACATTGGGCTCGGGACTCACACTCGGGGAGAGGTCCACTTGAGTTTATTCAAAGCTATGTAAACAGGTATTCACAAAAGGGCTTGGGACTTATACCTACATGGAGGCCCATGGTATTTTTTTGGGAAGATTTAAAGAAAACCTTCATTTTTTATTTGTTATTCAAAGTTAAAAATCAAACTGATCGAGATATGTACAAAAAGGTGTATGTACAATGAAATACCTAATTTCATGTACAGGAATGGGTATGTACAAAAGGGGTTTGGGACTTATACCTATGTGGAGGCCCGTGTTTTATTTTATAAAACATGGTTGATTGTTGTTTTACAGACGCGTCGTTTGAAAAACTGTTTGAAAGTTTTTGTTATTTTGAAGAAGTTTTATTGTTTAAAAACTGTACAAAAAGAAAAGAAATGGGACTTACACTCTCTAATATTCGAGAGGCCCCACTTCGTTTTGAAAATCAATTGATCAATTAAAAAGGTTTAATCAATAGTTTCAAAAAGAAATGGTTTATCGTTTTTGAAAAGAATCGCGATCGCTTGTTTTTAAAATGATTTGAATTTGACAAAAATCAACTTAATTAAGTTTAAATCAAATTTTAATG
Source organism: Vicia villosa (assembly GCF_029867415.1). Taxonomy (NCBI): domain Eukaryota; kingdom Viridiplantae; phylum Streptophyta; class Magnoliopsida; order Fabales; family Fabaceae; genus Vicia; species Vicia villosa. The sequence goes on from NC_081183.1 coordinate 179,229,373, forward strand.
CTCAATTAAGACCTAAGTGATTAGGGTTTGATAAAAAATATTCACAAGTGATTAGGTTTGAAAATGAAATGAAAAACAAATATTTAAAGTATTTAAAAACACTTAAAAATGTATCATTTTAAACCTAATTAAAAACACATTAAATAAATCTTTTTTTGTGATTTTTTTTGATATTGTCAAAATATGTATATTAAATAAGAGGTGTGTAAAAAATGAAGAGAAAATAAATTAATTTGATGGGTTAAATTAATTGGTGAAGTTGTGAAGAAAATAGAGAAAAATAGTGATAAAAAAAGGTTTTGTCTTCCAAAGGGCTTGAACCCACGCCCTTGTGTTTACTACTCAAAACATGAACCAAGCGAGCTGCGCGTGCAGCTTGTTATTCATACGCTTCCAATGCATTATATTTTAAAACAAATATTTGAATTCTTTGAACGAAAAAACGCGCCAAGAAAACAACCCTAACTGAATTTTGAACTTCTTCAAATCTGTGTTGTTTTGATCGATCAAAGGGTCTATTTCACTCGGTTTTTCACAAGGAACATGATGGTGACCTTTAATTTCATTTATTTTCACTCTAAGATCATTAATTTTCTGATGAACACGAAGAACCCTAATTCTATGATTCAATCTGAAATCGCGTATGTGCAAGTTATGATGCAATTGATTGAGGGTTAATGATCCATATGTATGCAGAAACATGATGGCAAAGCAATATTTCATTTATGATGCGTGTATGTATGAGTTTGAAGTTCAAGAGAGCTTACCTTAAAAATGGCAAAACTGGAAATCGAATTCTGCAAATGAGGGATTCCAGATGTTGTTTCTTGATCTGAACACCTTTAGTGGACCTTATGGAACATGTTTGGATGCCTGGAACAATTTGAAAACCTCTTGATCAATCCATGGTACTCGATCTGCAGTATGGTTCAAGTGAGGATCAAGCTTAGTGATTTTGGTGTTTCAGATCATGTATGATGGTTGGAACAGTTCATATATGGTATATGGAATGTGTTTGGATGATTAGCTTGGACAGAATTGGCCTGGATTTGATTTTGGCATGATAAGGCTAGTGTTATGCATATTTGGGAAGTGAGGTAGTGATTCTGAGTTTTTGATGTTTTTGGAAGGTTTCAAAGGTTCAAACAACATCCATATGATATTTGGGAAGTGTTGGAAGCATCACTTTACTTAGAACTTCAAAGATTTAGAGGTTGAGAATTTTACCTCTTTTGAAAACCATGAAACTTGCATTCTAAGAAAGGAAGAGAAAACCTATGTTTATGAGGTTTTGGTGTGAATTGAAGAGTGATTTGCACCTCTATTTATAGGCCAAGAGTTCTGAACTCAGACCTTTGCAAGTTGATCAAGAATTGGTGATTTGGCTTAAGAGATAAAAAGGAATCTTTTACATTTAATGCAAAATGGTTAAAGTGACCAAACCATGGTTAAAACTCAAGCTTCTTATCCTCTTCTATTCTGATCTCAAATCAGAAAAATATCTCCAATTATTGCCTCTATGCATCATTATTTGGATCATTTGGCAAATTGGCTCATAACTTAGTGAAAATGGCATGAAATTTCAAGTGAAAAGTTCACTAATGTCAAAATTCAAAACCATAGCTACACTTCAAATTTTTTCATGCTCTTGGACATTTTGGAAAGCTCATATGACACACTTCAAAACCCTAGTTGAAAGTTTCTTCAAGATCTTTAAGGAAGTGGGTGAAAAAGATCCATGAACTTTGAAGAAAATGAAGTTTTAAGTGAAATTTTCCAAAGATACCAACTTTGAAGCACCATATCTCTTAAATGGTTGATCTTATGGAAAAAATTTATATGTGTAAAAGTTGTTTATTGGATCCAAATCTACAACTTTCATGTTGGAAGTTTTTTTCAGTTTGTAGGTGAAATTTTGAGAAATTCTCTTCCAAAGTTTGGAAAAAACCATTGAAAAACACTTAGAAATTTTTCTAAGTATGAAAAGTCAAACTTTTGACTTTTGATTCTTGATTGATTTTCTTGATTTTCCTTGATCAAATGACTTCTCATATCATATATTGATGATTTAAAACTTCAAAAGTCATGGTTGACCAAAATTCCCCAAAAGTCAATGGTGATCTTGTACAGTGGACTTTTTCAGACGAATCGCGTTTCTGGAGATTTCAAATGAAACAGGCTATCCTCACCAAATGAATAGTATGAATGGATTACATTGAAGCATTAGAGGATATTGAGCCATGGTTTGAGTTGTGGCACCATGTCCTGATTAAAAAGTCAGTTGTTCAGTGAATTAGGTCAAAAAACCCTAATTGTCGACCTGATGAAATTGATGACTGTGGATCTTGAATTGAGATACAATTTCCATTGTATATTGTCATAGGGATTATTTGAGGATGATTGAAACCTTTGATTGACTTCCTGGGGATTTTTAGGGTTTCCCAAATGTGATCCCTGATTTCAGTCCCTGATAGTTCAAAAACCCTGATCTGAGGATTTGTCTGATCAATCTTTGTATAGGAGATGTTCTGAGCCAATGGATTAGGTCAAAATGATGCACTTGGGGTCTTGAGGTCAAGTCCCAAGTCTTTAGGTCAAATCCTGAGCAAAAGTCAGGAGTATGCTATCTTCAGTCAAAACCCTAATTCAGTCGATTCAAAGCTGTTGAGTTTGTTGAAGTGAATCTCTGGGGACCAAATGTTGGTTGTTTATGAAGATGATTCATTTGAAATGAAGGGAGAACAAAACCCTAATTGATTGTTACTTGTACTGATGAGTGATTTCCTGATTAAATCCTGCTGAGTCACAAGTAACAAACACAAGCTATGCAATTTGTTAGAGATGCAAATGATGCATATGTGTAATACGGTGAACTGACTTTTTATCGATCGAAATGTCGCGGTTAAGCATGAGTCGCCACCGACTTTTATTTTATCCAAACTAAATCAGAAAGGCAAAAAGAAACAGAAAAAACCTTTTAAAGAAATCTAAGTTCGGGGGGTAATTATGCAAAGGGAAGGTGTAAGGCACCCTTTGCATCCATGGTTTTCCATGGGCTCTTAATTGCTTTGCTCTTTGATTTCAGAAAATGTAGATGAAAAAGGAAAAATGGACTTTAGCTCGTAAATGAGCGTAGCCAGCTTTTGAAGAATTTTGAGAAGGAATATAGAAAATAGAGCATGGCAAGGCAATTAGGGGCAATTACCTTAAACTCAGATGATAGGTCTCTTTTTAGCCTTTCAGAATGAAAGGGTCTATCCTTGCCATAAGAGGGCAGGAAGCCTTTCGTTTGGAGGTAGAAGGGTCATCGAAATATCGTTCACCCAAAGACTGACCCATGCCATAGAGGGGCAGGTAGTCTAAGGGGAAGGATCAGAATAGCCTTTCGTAGGCAACCAGAAGATACCTCAGCCTTATTCGTGGGCAACTTCCGAGGGCCGAGGTCATGTTAGTGTGTCGAAGGCAGCATCATTTTAGGGTCTCATGACCTTTTATCGAGGCAACATGGCTGAGGTATCCTCGTATTCGAGGGACGTGGCTTATTCTGCAAAGAACACAAAGGCAACAGGCAACAGGCAACAAGGCAACAGGCAACAAGGCAACAGAGAGGTTACCCCAAAAGAGTGCGTGTGTGCAACAATCACGTGGTTAATTCAGTTATGTTATCTTGTAAATTTAGTGATTCTATGTTCAATTCAAAGGTTGCACTCCCTAGGATTACTAACCACGCATTTAAATAATATAATCAAAACAGATATGGGGGAGGGAAATTGTAACCAGCGGATCCCTTAATAGGGTTTGACATAAGTAATAATTAAAAACAGAAGAATAAAAGGTTAGAGTTTAGGGTTACCAAAAACGTAGCTTTGGCAGTCGACAAACCCTGAAAAGGCAGACAAACAAAAATAGAGTGAGTGTATGGCTAATTCATTGACAATTAGAGTTAACCCTAACTCAAGAAAAAAAATGGCAAAAGGAAATAAAATACGAATAAGGACTTAGCTTCGCATTTGATCTGATACGGTTGGCGGAAAGCCTCGGGAATAACCCTGAAAAAGGCAAGGCAGAGATAGTGAGGACAAGACAAACCCCTGATTTTAAAAGGAATTAAAATATGCTTTAAAGGTAAGGTACTTAGCTCTGGGTTTTTGATCAGGCGCGTTACCGGAGTGAACCATGTTGATAACCCTGAAAGGCAAGGCACAAAAAGACAATATTCAGTGTATTGGAATGTACCTCCTAAACCCTGATTAGGTATGATTTAAATAAGAAAATATGAATAATTTAATTAATTATTGGTCTCGCGACCTAATTAATTAAATCAGGATAAGAAAATAAAATCGAATGCAAAAATAATTTTTGTGAATTTTTTGGAATAAATAAGAATTTTTTTGAATAAATATAAATAATCAAATATAATTAAATAAATAAATACTATATATTAATAAATGAATATAAGTAAAGAAAACAAATATTATAAATATTTAAAAAATAAATAAATAAGTATATAAAATAAATAAATAAATAAATATTTATTATAAAAAAGTTTTTGAAATAAAAATATAATAGCTTTTATTTTATTAGAGAAGAAGGAAAGAAAGAATTTAAAACAATACATATATATATTATAAACTAAATAAATAGGCTGTATAATTAAAATTAAAAAAAATTCTGGAAAACTTAACTTTCGATTCAGTGTGGTATGGCTGCTTGTCATGGGACGTTGGATCTACTTGGCAAGTGATCTGGCGGTGGGATTTGCGAGGATGCACCATGGTCGCGTGTTGACTGGCCGTACCGGAACTGAGAGTGTACACCTTCAAAGAAAAATCTTGTAAAATAATGTAAGAGGTGAGTATCGAACTCACACCCTTTCATATGGGAATTCTTGGACGCGCTGCTTCTCCGCTGAGGCATATTCCATTCGCTGTTAGCATAATCACCATCGATAAAAATAAGTAGTAAATAATTCTAATAATTCAAACAAAACAAGCCCGCGCCCAGGTTACTGTCTTCTTCGTGGAGACTGTTCTTAGAACACCAACTTCCAGCAACAGTTTCTCCGTCGGGGCTAAACATCCATGCCCTGAAAACCTGCAAATCTCCACCAATAAACACAGAAAAAAAGCCTAGACTGTATGAATACGACCTCACGAATCCATTGCAACTGTTAATTTAAACTGAGATCGTCTCTAAACCAAAAGCCTCTTTCGAAGGGGATGAACCCTAACAATGGCGCTTGGCCATACCTGCGTCAATCCTCAAAGCAAAACAACCAGAAACGATCTATGCAGTCATATGAACAAGAATCCAGCATTAAATCATATTCATGATGCATAAATTGTAACAATCGGGAAAAAAAAGTTTTTGCGAACCGTGATAGCGATAAACGCGAATCAGCTTGCTTCAGACTTGTATGAGTATTTGGAACACCTCCTGGGATTGCTACGAAGCTTTCTTGATCCTTAGAATTCTTCGAATTGACTTCAATCGTGTGATCCGAATTTCAACTTTCTTGATTTTTTTGAAACTTTTGTGAAGAATTTTTGAGGCAGCCAATCCTTATGGGATTCGTCCAAAAACTCCCCTAAGTCTGATCCTCTTGCATTCTTATATGGCTTGAGTTTTAGGTCAACAAAAGAAGAGAAAATCCAAAATTGAATGCATTGAATCTTTGATTACAAATTACACCTAAACTTGCTATTTTGAAGCCAAACTCTTTTTAGTCCTCTTTCCACGTTTCCTTTGATCCATATAAGGGATATTGATTTGGTTTTTTTGATTTAAAAATTAATCATAGAATCCCTTACCGATTAAAAATGATTTTATTTAATTTATTTTGAATTTTAATGAATTAAATCCAATATAAATTGAATAATATCATAAAAACAATATTATTTGGCCAACAATTTGATTCAATCTCCCCCATTCTTCTTTGCACGGATTTGGAATGATTGTGGGGTGTAATTGATGATTAGATATGATTCCTTTAAGCCTTTGAATCAAATATTTGATTTTATTTTAATTTATTTGATTTTAATCCTTTTTAATTGAATAAAAAATCATAATAAATTAAATAAATCAAATATATTTGTGGAAATAATATTTTTGGTCTTGGATAATCATAAGGATGAGGATTGGATCATAAATAATTGGGCCTCTTTGCAAAGAAATCAATTTTGAAGCCTTTTCCTTCACATTTTTCCTTTGAAAATAACCCAACTTTGACAAGGCCTATCTCTCTCAATTTTAGAGGTATGGAAGTGTTCTAGGACTTTCTAGAAACCTTAGAGAGTCCTCCAACCAGTGTCTTTGGTCTCATATCAAAATGATTTTCCATGCTCCTTGTGTGTCCTTTTGAAAAAAGTGACTTTTTGTTGACTTTTGAGAAGAACCTATAATGTTTTGGTCCATATCTCCCAAATGAAGCATTTTTAGCCTTGGCATGTGAGAGTGTGTCTTGGAGCTTTGTGTATTGATTTGAATTTGGATAGGAGAAATAGTATGGACAAATTTTGGGGTATGACAGCTGCCTCTGTTCAATTATCTTAAACCTGAAGGTGTAGAGTGGTTTGTGTGCCAGTCGGTATCTGAAGGTGGAAGATGATTGAACACTAGAATACCAAGAAATTTGCCCTAGCTGAAGTAGGGACTTTTGTCGGAGATGGGCTTAAAGATGCCATCCAGGCCTTGAGAGAAAATTTATTGGAGATTGATCATGTCAGCACCGTTCGTGGTAACTGAATTAGATCTAAGTCTTTTGAAATATTCATGGAGGATGCTCGAAACTAAGTATCAGAACTAAATCGTTGTCTTGATTATCTCTGAACTATTTTCGAAATAATTGTCACAATTAAATCTCTATCTTGATTATCTCTGAACTATCTTTGGAAGATACCCAAAATTAAGTGTCAGAATTAAATAACTATCTTGATTATCTCTGAACTATCTTTGGAGGATGCCCAAAATTAAGTGTCAGAATTAAATAACTATCTTGATTATCTCTTAACTGTTAAGTATCAGAATTAAATCTCTGTCTTGATTATCTCTGAACTATCTTTGGAAGATACCCAAAATTAAGTGTCAGAATTAAATAACTATCTTGATTATCTCTGAACTATCTTTGGAGAATACCCAAAATTAAGTGTCAAAATGAAATCTTCGTCTTGATCCTTTCTGAACTATCTCTGGAAGATATCCAAAATTAAGTGTCAGAACTAAATCTTTGTCTTGATCATTTCTGAACTATCTCTGGAGAATATCCGGAACTAAGTATCAGAATTTAGATATATGTGTTGATTATCTCTGAGCTATCTTTGGAAGATATCCAAAATTAAGTATCAGAACTAAATCTCCATCTTGAATGAGTGTCAGAATTAAATCTTTGACCTGATTATCTCTGCACTATATCTAGAAGACAATGTTTATTTGATTGTAGAAGTAGGCTGAAAAAGGAACCTTAGTTTTATGCAATTTTGTGATGCATGTATTGTAATGTTTATGAATGAAAGTGTTATGCATAGGCAATGAGGCGTATGTATGTTATGTATGAATTTACTATGACACATGCTGTATGAAAGTGATTTATGCTATTTGGAGTATCTTGAGAAAATAAATCTCTGTATCATTGTGATTTTGTCGTTTGATCTTGTCTTGAAGAAGTACAGCTGGGGATTTATGATTCTTGCTTGGGGATGATCAGTAACTTGATGTACCCTGATAAAGACATTAATAAACCATGTTGGCGAAGAGCAAAGTGTTGGAGAACCAACAGTGTTGAAGATGTAAACTTTGTTGGGGAGCCATGTCTTTGTCGAGAGCGTTTGAAGATATCTTCTTAGTGATTACTCTGTGGGGATATGATCTTGTGAACCCATCTCTGTGGGGAGACATGGGTGAAAGTTGCCCCCAGTATTATAGTAACTACCATTCCTGGATTAGGTTAGGACACACCACTAAGTATTGATCAGATGTCAAACTGGACTTTCATAGATTTGCCCCTGCTAGTGAGGACTTTATGAAGTGTATATTGTAGGCGACATGCCCCTAGTAATCGTAAACTTAGGATAATGCCCCTGACTGTTTGGCTTTTGAGATATTCTTGGAATCTTGACTTGATTGCCCCAGATTGATTGGGAAAAACGTGTCATGCCCCCTTGTATACGTAGGAGACATTGCTTCTTGGAGTAATATTGTCTGTCGGGATAACTTTCAGTCATTAGTTGTATCCTGTGCAAATTCTCTCTGTTGCTAACATTTGAAATTATGTAGCAAAATTTGTTTAATAATGAATTTATGAGATGCAATGCATACGTTTGTCTTGAGTTTTTGAAAACACATTAAAACAAGAGCTGTAAAAGAGTGGTATTTGTAAAAACATGCTATTTTCGTAGAAGCGAAATATCGACTCAGCATTTTAGTAAACCTTAAGGAGTCGGGATACCTTTTTGGTGACAGTATACTTTCGAACTAACCATGCTTCAGTTAGGACTTTCAAGGGTTGTAACGTGGCTTGGTTCATGGTTTAAGAAACAAAGGATAATGGATCAAAATTTGATTGTACCCACCCCTCTTCGTGATGATCTTCAATCGTAAGCTCAGTTGATTCGACTTATGCATTCAGGTTCCAAGAGACTTTTGGATTTGTACCTTTGATAATGATGATGGTTCACAAGCAGAGAGAACTTTTGAGATGGCAGTCACTTCTTCCTTTTGGTAGTCACAACTTTGAGTTGTTCAATAATTTATTGACTTCTTTTTTCATCTTGTTGATATCCCTAACTTTTGCTTGAACCGTCTATTTTGAGCTTACAGTCAGCGGGATGCCTGGATTTTTGCCTAAGTCATCTTTTTAATTTTGACTTAGCAGGCTTTTCTTTGTATATATATTTTTTCATTTTTGTTTTTTTGAAAGATATTGACCGCCTTGCTTGATGATTGATGAACCATCATTGTCTTTTGATTGACATCTCCAACACTTCTTTGATGTATGCGAATGAACGCTTGTGATTGAAACCCTTGTTGAAAGGTGTACTGAATGATTCTCTTAAAATAGAATGCACAGCCAAATTAACTGAGCACTACCCTGCCCCAGGTTATGATCAAGGGTTTTAATTAGTACAAGAAAGAAACTTCTACTTCTTAGGCTCAAAGGGGTTGACGAGGGATTAACATCCTTATATCTCCACTATTTAGGAATTGAAACAATGCCTGTACATCGTCAGCATAGTCCGCTCAAAAGCATACTGTATGAGGTTGCGGTATCGTTTTCGTCATCCTCCCTCAAAAGGTATACAACTTTAGCAGGAGTTGAATTAGCACAAAACATATGCGGAATAAAGACATAATTAAAAATGAGTGATAACGAAATAATTTATTCAAGACAAACATATGCAATGCACTGATGATGATTATTAAAACAGATAATGTCTATCATGAGTCAAATGTTTAAACAAACAGAATAGAAATTGCACATGAAAGTAGATCTAATGATCCAATAGTTCGTCCGTCTAGATCTCAATCAGTCTTGTCATGACTAGGCATAAGAGCGGCGATCACCACAGGAGTCTCAAGAGGGGTGAATTAGATTTCTCCATCATTGATCAGATCTTGAATCTTATTCTTCAATGTCCAGCAATTGTTTTTTGTAATGTCCAGGACTGTTGGAATGGTACGCGCACCTCGCGTTAAGTTTATAGTCAGGAGTGGAGGTGTTAGCATTTTTAGGAGGGTCCCTCAGAGTAATCAATTCGATCTTCAATAGATGTTGTAATGCTTGAACCAATGACATATTGATCTCGGTGAATTGATGCTTGGGTATGTCTGGCTTTCTTCGTTGTTGTGGAACTGGTGTAGAGATTCAGAGTATCCGGGATTCGAGCTTCCGGAATGTATCTGACATAGGACATCAGAACGAGTTATTCATTAAACCATATCTGAAGAGGAATGCCAGAACGGGTCATACATTTAGACCATATCTGATGAAGGATTTCAGAACGAGTCATTCATTAGACCATATCTGATTGAGAATACCGGAACGGGTCATACATTAGACCATGTCTGATAGAGAATGCTGGCTCGTTAGAGTTGATGAGTTTTTTGATGAAGTTTTGGTATGTAAAAAGACTTGTCAGAATGAATCTTAGGCTTGATTATATTTGAGAGGAATGCTTGTCGGGGCGGAACCTGAAAACAACGTTAGAAGTATGCAATGTCATGATGCATGTGAAATGCTTTCAAGGATCTTTAGGTATTTAGTTAGCAACATTAGAAAATGATTTGGTCGCGTATTTGTCTGAAGAAATCTGAACTTTTTCTTTGAACGTCTTTCTTTGAGAATTAAGCTCACCATATCAAGTGGGTCATCGCCTCTGATTCGAGATACTTCTGAATTTGAAGATACATGGCTAGAGGAAAATAAATCCTCTTGCCCCTTGTTAGGTGCTAAACCTTTGAATGGGAAGGTATGTGGCTAGAGGAAAATAAATCCTCTTGTCCCCTGATTAGGAATTCAGTCTTTGATAAAGGCACCTGAAATTACGCGCCCTAAGTTCCTAAGATCCTTGAAAGGGTTAGTTGATCATGTTATGCTTATGATGTCATGATGTCATGATGTTATGCGAATGCAGTTCATTATTCATAGTGTGAGATAGTAAGGACAAACAAGTCCTTTCAACAAAACCTGCGAGGAAACGAAGGTTAGTAGCAAACACAAGCAAGTCGCACAAGTCACATAAGTCACACAAGTCACAAGATTTTGCCTTAAGGTTAGGCTTGCATGTAGTCCAGAGGTGCGTACCCTCCTCCTGAAGTTTAGTTGGTTCAAACCTGTCCTATATAAAGATCGGGTTCTAGGGAGCTCATATCATTGACCTTTCTCGAAGGCGCTTATCTCAGTTCGGCAATCGAATCGCCAACCGAAAAGGTCCTGAAAGTCCAGTCCATATGAGTGTAGCTTCGAGTATCAACCAACTTCAGTCGGAACCAAAGCCAGACATCTCGCTACTTTCTAATAGGCTAAAGTCAAGTTCGACTAAGGTTCTAAGGGCAAATTAGTGCTTAATGACACCACGCGGCAGCCAAGCATTTCCTCATGTCGGATCCCAAGGAACACCAGGACAAACCAATGTGTCACACTAACGATGGCCATCAGATCAACCACATCAGTATACGCTGTGCAGTCTCCTTGATCTCATGCCATATACCTAAGGTACTCCAATCCGGGTTAGGATCTTTCACACATCAAGATACCCAAAACAGCCCTGCAAAAGTAAAGCAAACAAAGCAAACAATAGAAAACATTTAAGTGATTCCTAAACTTTTAAGGTAACCCCTCTTTTATCGAAATTTATCCCCAGCAGAGTCGCCAGTTCTGTAATACGGTGAACTGACTTTTTATCGATCGAAATGTCGCGGTTAAGCATGAGTCGCCACCGACTTTTATTTTATCCAAACTAAATCAGAAAGGCAAAAAGAAACAGAAAAAACCTTTTAAAGAAATCTAAGTTCGGGGGGTAATTATGCAAAGGGAAGGTGTAAGGCACCCTTTGCATCCATGGTTTTCCATGGGCTCTTAATTGCTTTGCTCTTTGATTTCAGAAAATGTAGATGAAAAAGGAAAAATGGACTTTAGCTCGTAAATGAGCGTAGCCAGCTTTTGAAGAATTTTGAGAAGGAATATAGAAAATAGAGCATGGCAAGGCAATTAGGGGCAATTACCTTAAACTCAGATGATAGGTCTCTTTTTAGCCTTTGAGAATGAAAGGGTCTATCCTTGCCATAAGAGGGCAGGAAGCCTTTCGTTTGGAGGTAGAAGGGTCATCGAAATATCGTTCACCCAAAGACTGACCCATGCCATAGAGGGGCAGGTAGTCTAAGGGGAAGGATCAAAATAGCCTTTCGTAGGCAACCAGAAGATACCTCAGCCTTATTCGTGGGCAACTTCCGAGGGCCGAGGTCATGTTAGTGTGTCGAAGGCAGCATCATTTTAGGGTCTCATGACCTTTTATCGAGGCAACATGGCTGAGGTATCCTCGTATTCGAGGGACGTGGCTTATTCTGCAAAGAACACAAAGGTGTCATACCCCAATTTTTGACCTAAGATACCACCTCATATCATTTGCATATGCATCATTTGCATCTCTAACAAATTGCATAGCTTGTGTTTGCTACTTGTGACTCAGCAGGATTTGACCAGGAAATCACTCATCAGTACAAGTAACAATCAATTAGGGCTTTGTTCTCCCTTCATTTCAAATGAATCATCTTCATCAACAATCAACATTTGGTCCTCAGAGATTCACTTCAACAAACTCAACAGCTTTAAATCGACTGAATTAGGGTTTTGACTGAAGACAGCATACTCCTGACTTGTGCTCAGGATTTGACCTAATGACTTGGGACATGACCTCAAAACCCCAAGTACATCATTTTGACCTAATCCATTGGCTCAGAACATCTCCTATACAAGGATTGATCAGACAAATCCTCAGATCAGGGTTTTTGAACTATCAGGGACTGAAATCAGGGATCACATTTGGGAAACCCTAAAAATCCCCAGGAAGTCAATCAAAGGTTTCAATCATCTTCAAATAATCCCTATGACAATATACAATGGAAATTACATCTCAATTCAAGACCTACAGTCATCAATTTCATCAGGTCGACAATTAGGGTTTTTGACCTAATTCACTGAGCAACTGACTTTTTAATCAGGACATGGTGCCACAACTCAAATCATGGTTCAATATCCTCTAATACCTCAATATGATCCATTCATACTATTCATTTGATGAGGATAGCTTGTTTCACTTGAAATCTCCAGAAACGCGATTCGTCTGAAAAAGTCAACTGTACAAGATCACCATTGACTTTTGGGGAATTTTGGTCAACCATGACTTTTGAAGTTTTGAATCATCAATATATGATATGAGAAGTCATTTGATCAAGGAAAATCAAGAAAATCAATCAAGAATCAAAAAGTCAAAAGTTTGACTTTCATACTTAGAAAATTTTCTAAGTGTTTTTCAATGGTTTTTTCCAAACTTTGGAAGGGAATTTCTCAAAATTTCACCTACAAACTGAAAAAAACTTCCAACATGAAAGTTGTAGATTTTGATCCAATGAACAACTTTGTCACATATAAATTTTTTCCAAAAGATCAACCATTTAAGAGATATGGAGCTTCAAAGTTGGCATCTTTTGAAAAATTCACTTAAAATCTCATTTTCTTCAAAGTTCATGGATCTTTTTCACCCATTTCCTTAAAGAGTTTGAAGAAACTTTCAACTAGGGTTTTGAAGTGTGTAACATGAGCTTTCCAAAATGTCAAAAAGCATGAAAAAATATGGGGTGTAGCTATGGTTTTGAATTATGCATTTAGTGATCATTTTCACTTGAATTTTCACCATTTTTCACTAAGTTTCAAGACTACATGACCTATAATCCAAGTAATGATGCAAAAAAGCAATGATTGAGAGATATTTTCTGATTTGAGACAGATGGGAAAGAGATAAGAAGCATAGCCAATTTTAACCATGGTTTAGTAACTTTAACCATATGCATTTAATGGTAAGATTCCTTTCTATCCCTTAAGTGCCAAATCACCAAAGAAGAAGCAAGTTGCAAGAGCTTGGTATTCAGAAAGCTTGGCCTATAAATAGAGGTCATTTCCACTCTTCAATTCACACCAAAACCTCACAAATTATAGGTTTTCTCTTTCTTTCTTAGAATGCAAGTTTCTTAAGTTTCAAGGAGGTAGAAATTCCAACCTCCAAATCCTTGAAGTTCTGGCCAAAGTGATGATTCCAACAACTTCTAAACATTAATTAGGAAGTGTTTGAACCACTCACACACCCCAAATCACCCCAAAACTCAGAATCATCATCTCACCTCCATATGAACATGAAATGAACCTTATCATGCCAATTTTCATTCAGGCTCAATTCTGTCCAAACTATCACTTCTAACATCATCCATATATCACATATGAACTATCCAATCCATCACATATAGCCAATAACCTCAGAATCATCAAATTCGATTCATTCTTGAAGCTTATGCAGGTCGGGTACCATGACCATGCCCAGATGAATTCAGATGGTTCCAAGCATCCAGACACCTTCCATAAGGTCCATTGAAGCTATCCAGATCATCAAACAACTTCTGTAACACCTCTATTGCAGAATTCGATTCTCAGTTGGCCGTTTTTGAAGGTAAGCTCTCTTGAACTTCAAACTCATACATACATGCATCATAAATGAAAAATTGAGTTGCTATCTTGTTTCTGCACTATCACTGATCAATAGCCCTCAATCAATTTCACAATTCATCAATTATACACGATTTCAGATTGAAACTCAGAATTAGGGTTCTTAGTGTTCATCACAAAATTGATCACCTTAGAGCAAAAATAAATGAATTATGAGATCATCATCATGTTCCTCGTCCAAAACCGAGTGAGATAGACTATCTACTTGATCAATTTGGTTCAGTTTTCAGAAAATTCAAATTCAAAATGGGATTGTGTTCTTGGCGCGTTTTTTGGTTCATGAGTTTTAAAATTCAGTTTGAAAATATACTTTACCCAGCGCGTATTACTAACAAGCCACAAGCGTGGCTCAGTTGGCTTTTGTTTTGAGTAGTGACCTCAAGGTCACGAGTTCAAGTCCCTATGGGACCAAACCCTTCTTTTTATCACCTATTTTCTTTGATTTTTTACACAACTTTAACCCATTATTTAACCAATCAAAATAATTCATTTTCACTTCATTTTTTTAAACACTTCTTATTTAATATACATATTTTGACAATATCAAAAAAAATCACAAAAAAAAGATTTATTTAATATGTTTTTAATTAGGTTTAAAATGACATATTTTTAAGTGTTTTTAAATACTTTAAATATTTGTTTTTCATTTAATTTTCAAACCTAATCACTTGTAAATATTTTGTGATCAAACCCTAATCACTTAGGTCTTAATTAAGCATTAAAACTTGTTTTAAACTTAATTAAGTTGATTTCTTTCAAATTCAAATCGTTTTAAAACAAGCGATCGCATTTCTTCTCAAAAACGATAAACCATTTCTTTTTGAAACTTTTGATTAAACTTTTTTAATTGATCAAATGATTTTCAAAACGAAGTGGGGCCTCTCGAATATTAGAGAGTGTAAGTCCCATTTCTTTTCCTTTTGTACAGTTTTTTTCAAAACAATAAAACTTCTTCAAAATAAAATCTTTTCAAACAATTTTCAAATCATTTTCAAAACAACAAAACTTCAAAGAAACTTCAAAACTTTTCAAAATACCAGGGGCCTCCACATAGGTCTAAGTCCCATTCCCGTACATGAAATTAGGTATTTCATTGTACGCCTTTTTGTACATACACTTTTTTGTACATACCTCGATCAATTTGTTTTTAACTTTAATAACAAACCAAAAATGAAGGTTTTTCTTTAAATCTTCCCAAAAATACCATGGGCCTCCACATAGGTATAAGTCCCGAGCCCCTTTGTAAAAACCTGTTTACATAGCTTTGAATAAACTCAAGTGGACCTCTCCTCAAGTGTGAGTCCCGAACCCCTGTGTATAAAAATGGATCATGCTTACAGGTATATTTCCTTCATAAACTCCATTATATACACACACTTTGTCATATATATATAATTGTTCATACCTGTTCATGTTTGTTAATACTTGTTCATGTTTGTTCATATATGTGATATGTGTGCTTGTTCAACTTAGTACAACACTAGGTTCCCCATAGCCTCCTATTGGGCTTCGTGCAAAGAATCTCCACTAGTTTAGGTTAGGACATAGAGTATGGTTTCCCGGTGAAATCGCTCTAAGAGCTCAAACCAACTATACCATGCCTCCCCTTGGGCTTTGTACAAACGAGTGACCCTCCCATAGCCTCCTCTTGGGCTTACAATGCAAGGACCCTGGATTGTCCCTCCCATAGCCTCCTCTTGGGCTTACAATGCAAGGACCCTCAGATAGCCTCCTCTTGGGCTTCGTACAAGGACCCACGGGCTTCTTATAAGCATCCCCAATATCCAAAACAAATACCCTAGGAGATTAGACATTTATCATCTCTATGATAGGAGTATCTCTTCTATATCATCACAAACAATCAATCAAACTTTTTTGCCACAAGGCTGGCTAATCAATCAAACCTTTTTGCCACAAGGCTGGCTAATCAATCAAACAGTTTTGCCACCATACTGGCTGATTAATCAAAGTTTTTGTCACAAGGCTGACTTCATTGAAACTTTTGCCACGAGGCTGGCTGATTAATCAAAACTTTTTGTCACAAGGCTGACTTCATTGAAAGTTTTTGCCACAAGGCTGGTTAAACAACAAAAACATCTTTATCATTCTAAGCACCCTAAGTGGCATGGCCCCGGGCTTATAATGAAAAGATTTTCAAACAAAAGCAAACAGATGTATGTGATGATATAGATTAGATACATCTAGCATTTAGACGACATTTGTCTATTTTCCTTTGCTTCCACTAGCATAAGTGGGAACTACGATTGCTCTGACTTTCTCAACATCCCTTTGAGAATACGTAGGCACAAGGTCGATCCTTGGCGAGCAAAATAAAACAAAAAAAACCACTCAAACCTTAGCACCCGTAGACCCCGAGCTACAGATGCTCTGATTCCCTCTAGGGGATATGTATGCAGAGGATCGCGATGATCTTTGCGAGCATAATCAAACAAACACCTTAGGTCCCACCTTTTTCACAAGAACCTCTCAATAACAAGAATGGAATAAATAAAGCAAAGAAACCTATAGAGTACTATAGATACGTTGGGTGCTAATACCTTCCCTTCGTATAACCAACCCTCTTACCCAAAGATCTCTCCCCCCACTTTTAGGTTATTGCAGCTTTTTTCCTTTTCCTCTTTTGGAAACAATAAAAAGTTTGGTCCGTACAAAAGAAAAATCATTTTTTGAGCACTCGAGCCCAAAGAAGGCATCAGGTGTCTCATCCCGAAAAAAGACAACGATTTTTCCCCGCGACAGAAAAAATGGCGACTCCACTGGGGACCATCTTTTTATTGTTTCCAAAGAAAGGGTTATTTCTATTTGTTTTATTTTTATTTTGTTCTTGTTTGGTTCTTTGGTTCTGTTACTTGTGTGGTTCTGTTACAAGTGATACATTATGGACAAATCCTAACCCGGATTAAGTACACATAAGAAATTAAGTGGAGGGTATAGTCATGTGCAGGCGCACGTGAGAATCCTTCCGCTCAGTGGAGGTTCCTTGTTTGTAATATATGTTTAGCGAGTTAATTGCGAAGACATTATTGCTTTCATTGAACTGTAGAAGCTGAGAGACCGTAGAACCCCAACCCATCCTGGCCTTATTAGGTTGTGGTGCAGAAACTATTCAGGTGAAGACTTGGATTAGTTGTCATGCGGAGAACCACACTCAGACGAGTTTTTCTTGAGAATATTACTGGCTCATGAGTTTAATTGTGGAAAGCCGGTAATATCCGAAAGAAAAATGTAGACTCTGACGTATCAGTAGAACATGTTGTGCAGGTGATTAACTAGAACTATCCCATTTTTGGTTCTCTGACCTCATGCTCGTGACGCTGGACCTTTGAACCTGTGTGTACCATGTATTTGTGTTGCCATTACCATGTCTGTATTACCATGTATGTGCTACCATGTATGCGTTACCATGTTTGAATATGTGGCATCCATGCATCCATGCATTCATACATCCATAAAAAAATAAAAAAAAAATCTTTTTCCATAAAAACATGATTTTTTCAAACAATTAGAGAATTTTCTTTGCAAACATTATAGGATTAGATTATGGAGTGGGTAAAAAGGCATACCAAGAGGTACGGTTTCAAAGAGCCTAATGTGGAAAGACTGAAAGAGTTAGCGTCTTTTGTACAAGATCCTTCTGATTTTAGGAAAAGCCATGGAAAGCTTTTGCCTATTTTGAATACTCATGTTGATGAAGGGCTTCTCAAAACTCTGGTTCAGTTTTATGATCCCGTCTACCGGTGTTTTACCTTTCCAGACTATCAGTTGGTACCAACCTTGGAAGAATATGCCAATCTTTTGGGTATTCCTGTGTCTGACAAAATACCTTTCAATGGTTTGGAAGCCATTCCTAAGTCACCAGTCATTGCAACAGGAACTCACTTGAAGAAATCTGAAATAGAGAGTAATTGGACTACCAAAGGAAACCTTCCAGGTTTGCCTTCGCAGTTTCTAATAAAGAAAGCCTTTGACTTCATCGAAACTGGTAGCATGATAGCTTTTGAAGCTGTACTAGCCTTGCTCATCTACGGGTTGGTTTTGTTTCCCAATATCGACGACTTCGTTGATATCAATGCCATAAAGGTCTTTTTGAATGGAAATCCCGTTCCGACTATGCTTGGTGACATGTATTTCTCTGTCCATCATAGGAATCACCAAGGTGGTGGAATTATTGTATGTTGTGCACCTCTGTTGTTTAAATGGATTGTTTCACACTTACCTAAGTCTCCCATTTTCACGGAAAACCGGGAAGGTTTACGATGGTCTCAAAGACTTATGTCTCTTACTAATAATGATATTCAGTGGTATACCTTGGCTCGCTGCGGTACAGAAACCATTGAAAGTTGTGGAGAATTCGCCAACGTACCCCTCATTGGTACACAAGGAGGAATTAACTACAATCCAGTCCTAGCCCGACGACAACTCGGGTATGCAAATTCAACTAAACCCATTGGACCTACAGTGGAAAGTTACTTTTATCAGGAAGGAAATGATCCTCAGGGGTTGAAAACAAAAATGGTGAAAGCCTGGTACGACATCCGATGGAAAGAAAAAGGTGAGACAAAGAACTGTATCGCTACGAGCGCCTACACCTGTTGGGTAAGGAAAAGAGCAAGGGAGTTTCAAATGCCTTATGATTATGAAAAACCCATGTTCCCTGTGGTGCCTCAACGACCCAACATTCCCACTATGGAGGAATACCAAGACACTTTGACCAAGATGAGGATAGAGAAAGACGCTTGGAAAGAAAAGTTTCGAAGAACTGATGTGGAAAATAGAAAGTTGAAGAAACAAGTGAAAGAACACGAAGAAACTCTCTATTATCAGGATGGATGGCTCATGAACAAAGATGAGAAGATCCGTCGGAAAGATGCCGCAATCAGAAGATACATCAAAGAAAGCAAGAAAAAGCTTGAAGGCTCGACAAGCAACGCTCCGATACCTGACAATTGGAAGAATGTGGTTGACAAGCTGAGAGCTGAAAAGGCCGAATTGAAAGCTCGCTATGGGAAAGAAATCATGAAGCTCAAGTTGCACAATGCATTTGGTTCTTCGTCTGATGAAGATGCTTAGGATTTGTTTAGCTTTTTTTATCATTTGCTTTTGTAAGGAGCTACGCTCCAATGTTGTAACATTTCCCATTATTGCAAAAAAAAAAAAAAAAAAATGGAAAAAATGTTGTAACATTTTCCATTATTGAAAAATGATGAATGAATAAAAGATTTGTTTGTGTTCAAATGTTTGCAAAGGAAATAATCTTTAAAATGTTTGGAAAAATCATAAATTTCTTTTTGCATACATCATTCTGCATATCGAGTCTGTTGTATAGAGTCTTATCTTTTGGATCTTTCTCCAATAGATTGTCAAGCTGTCGCGTCTCAAAGTTTCTCGACCACGCTCGCAATCAGATCACAGATACAATACTCGTTCAAACAGAAGAAGAGTAATGGAACACTCTGAACAAGAGAATATTGAGCTTCGTGGTACGGTGACCACCCTTCAGGAAAAGTTGGAAAGTCTCACTACTCTGGTTGACTCCTTAATGGCCGCACAAAATCAGCCGCCGCCACCTAACAGTCAAGCAACAGTAACATCTGAGGTCACTACTCCAGTTTCTACAGTTGCGTTCGGTATTCCATCTTTCTCCATGCCAGAAGGTTGGGGCACGCCTTTCAACTTTGGTACAGGATTTCGCCATAATTTCTCTGGGGTTCAAACAGCTACAACTGAAGCGCCTGCTGCACAAAGTTCACAGTTTACTCCAAATCAGGGGGTAACTTTTTCTCAAGTCACTATGGCACTTTCTCAGCCCACTATGACAGTTCCGACTCCTACGGTTCACACTGTTCCTTATGATGGCAATGAGATTTATCATGATCAAGGTGATAGCACAAATCAGCGTAATCTTGTAGGAGATCTCCAAGAGCAGTTCAACAAGATTCAGCTGGAAGTCAAAGCTATTCGTGGAAAAGATTTGTTTGGAAAGAATGCCCAGGAGCTATGTTTGGTTCCCAGTGTACAAATACCAGCCAAGTTCAAGGTCCCAGACTTTGAGAAATACAAAGGTAGTTCTTGCCCACAAAGTCATCTTGTGATGTATGCCAGGAAGATGTCTACTTATGCAGATAATCATCAGTTGCTTATCCATTACTTTCAAGACAGTTTGACTGGTGCCGCACTGAAGTGGTACACAGGTTTGGATAGCACCAATATTCGAACTTTCAATGACTTAGGCGATGCCTTTGTCCGACAATACAAGTATAACTCGGATATGGCTCCGGACAGAGATCAGCTTCGATCCATGGCTCAGAAAGACCATGAAACTTTCAAAGAGTATGCCCAACGATGGAGAGAAACTGCTGCTCAGATTAATCCACCGTTAAAAGAGAAAGAGATGACAAAGATCTTCCTGAATACTCTCAGTCCGTTTTACTATGAACGCATGATTGCTAGTGCTCCAAGTGATTTCACCGAAATGGTAAACATGGGGATGCGTCTAGAAGAAGGAGTCCGAACCGGACGTCTAACTAAAGAAGGTGGATCTTCAAGCGGAACCAAAAAGTTTGGAAGTGGTTTCCCAAAGAAGAAAGAACAAAGTGTTGACATGGTATCCCAAGGAAAGCCAAGAGGAAATGTCAATCGTCAACGACAGGTAGCTGCTATCGCACCAGCCGTTAATACAACACCGAATCCGGGTTTTACTCCGCAGTTTCAACAACAACAGCCTCGACAACAGGCTCAGCAGTTTAACAATAATCAGAATCGTGTACAAAGAGCTCCACAGTTTGATCCGATTCCAATGACCTACACAGAGTTGTACCCTGCTTTGATTGAAAGAGGTCTTGTTCAAACTAAAGCACCACCACCCGTACCTGAGAAACTCCCATGGTGGTACAAAGCTGAGGTCTCATGCCCTTATCATCAAGGAGCACCTGGCCATGATCTCGAGCATTGCATAGCTTTGAAACATGAAGTTCAGAGGTTGGTAAGATCTAATCTCCTCTCTTTCAGAAATTTGAATCCAAATGTGCAAGCAAATCCGCTGCCCAATCATGGAGGGCATGTTGTAAACATGGTGTATGGATGTCCTGGTCCATACCGAGTCTATAATATCAATTTCTCAAGAGCCAATTTGGTACAAATGCACGCCACTCTCTGTCGAGGGCAGAATTTTCGCCAGCATCACTATGGTTCCTGTAGCATATGTTGTGTAGATTCTCATGGATGTTCGATTGTGAGAAGAGATCTCCAAGTACTGTTGGATAATGGTACTATTCAGATCTACAGAAATAGGGATGAAAATGAAGTTAACATGATAGGATGTTATCCGCATGAGCTTTTAGTCTCAGATATCAACTCGGAAATGCCTACAGTTAACGTCATCGTTCCTCATTTCAACATGCCTGAGCGCATGGAAGTTACTTATAACAAGCCGAAGGTTCCTGTTGCTCCTTTAATCATTTGTCTACCTGGACCTGTTCCTTATGACTCTGACAAGGCAGTTCCATACAACTACAATGCTACAATGATAAAGAATGGACAAGAAGTTCCTTTACCAACTCTTTCATCTGTCGTGAACATCGCTGATGTGAGTCGAGTAACAAGAAGTGGACGTGTGTATACTCCATTACCTCCGAAGCAACCTGTTGCTCCTGCGACCGGACAAAATTCTATCAGTACACCAGCAGGGAATCCTGTGGAAACTCCTGTCAGTAATACAAACACTGATGTTGGTCAATCCAGTGGAACCAATGTCAATCCTGACTTTGATGAAATTTTGAAGCTTATCAAAAGAAGTGAATACAAGATTGTGGATCAGCTTATGCAGACTCCTTCAAAAATCTCAATACTTTCATTGCTGTTGAATTCAGAAGCCCACAGGGAAGCCCTGATGAGAGTTTTGGATCAAGCTTTTGTAGATCATGATGTGACTGTTGACCACTTTGATGGGATAATATCCAATATAACAGCTTGTAACAATTTAAGCTTCTGTGATGAAGAACTCCCCGAGGAGGGTAGAAATCACAATCTTGCTTTGCACATTTCTATGAACTGTCAGTCAGACTCTTTGTCCAATGTACTGGTAGACACCGGATCTTCCTTGAATGTGATGCCAAAGACGACTCTTGCTCGTTTGTCTTACCAAGGAATGCCTATGAAGTTCAGTGGTGTAGTTGTCAAAGCATTTGATGGATCGCGAAAATCTGTTATCGGCGAAGTCAACCTTCCCATGACAATTGGTCTACATACATTTCAAATCACCTTCCAGGTCATGGACATTCAAGCTGCTTATAGCTGTCTGTTAGGACGACCATGGATCCATGAAGCAGGGGCAGTAACTTCTACGCTCCATCAAAAGTTAAAATTTGTAACAAATGGAAAATTGGTAACGATAAGTGGAGAACAAGCCTTGATGGTGAGTCATTTGTCCAATTTCTCTTTTATCAGTGCTGATGATGTGGAAGGAACGCAGTTCCAAGGTCTCTCTTTAGAAGACGAATCTTCCAAAAAGAAAGCGTCAATCTCTTCTTACAAAGAGGCGGTAAAGGTAGTAAAGGATGGAACTACCACTGGCTGGGGGCAAGTTGTGATCCCGACCAAGAATGAAACCAGAGCAGGTCTCGGATGTTCACCAACATTCTCAAACTGCACTAAGAAGGATGAAACCTTTTGTCCGATCAAAGAAACATTCATTAGTGGAGGATTCCTTAACCCAATTCCTCAAGAGGTTAACGTCCTTATCGAAGAATGTATCGAAGAAGGTCTACCTGATCCTGAAGAAGAATGGAAATGTTATCTCAATGACTCAGGATACATATCTCAGGAAGAACCATATCCTCCGTCAGAAGAATCCAAAGGCAATGAAACTGAGCCTGTTCCTGCAGAAATCTGGGACACCTTGGGACAACCAAGTGGAAAATTTGATTACATGGTGAAATATTCTGCACCTGAAAGTTACAAGATTGCGATTGAGGATATCCAACCAAATGGATGGGGAGATTCCTTTGAATATAATAGTCAACCAGAAGAGGCTTATCCGCCCTGTCAATTTTCTCAGCAGCCTGAAGTTACTGAAGATTTCGGATTCAATGCATCTGCCAAGATTGATAATCCTGAAGATGGTTATTATCACATAAATGCCATTTTTGAAGATGAAGGGGAAGATGATCCCGCAACCGACTCAGAAAGTGTCGCTGACAATGAGTCTCTTCATCCTGAAGACTGGGAAATACATCCTGAAAATTCTGGAGATTGTGACTCGTCTTATGCTCTTCAAGAAGTAGAAGAAGACTGTTTCGACTCTACAAAGAACAAGGTTGACAAACCAGGACCTTCAAATCCTGCTCGACCAGCAGTCAATGTCAATGCTGAAGATAATTCTGGGGAGAATTTTCCTGAATACATAATACACAGAGGAGTTCGTTGCTACTGGAAAGCTGTCGACGTTCCGAATGTTGTTCGCCGCTCAAAGTAATCACCTCGCTGTTATTTTGACCTCCTGCCTTGCCCAAAGCAGAGAGATGTTTTATAGGGCTTCACTTTCAAATGTTCTGCCCAAATAACTTTGTGTATAGGGCTTTGTTTTAAAAGTTTCCCTCTTTGTCCTGCCCAAGACAAATGAGTTTGTGTTTAGGGCTTTGTTTCAAAAATGAATCATAAATAAAGTGTCATTTTGAATTCCCTACATTATATGTTTTATTTTTTTTTGCTTTTTTTCTGGAAATGGTAATCCTAAAAAACCAAAATAAAAAAAAGCTTTTCAAAAAAATCTGCATACACTCTTGCATTCATAAATTTTCTGAAATAAATATAAATCACATGTGCAGATTTACTATTGATAAACCCATTGAATGCAATAACCCTATGCCCTCTCCCAACTTTGAGTTTCCTGTGTTCGAAGCCGAAGAAGAGGAAGAAGAGGAGATCCCGAATGAGATTTCTCGATTACTTAAGCACGAGGAAAGAGTCATTCTGCCTCACAAAGAGCCTTTAGAAAAGATCAACTTGGGTTCTGAAGAAGACAAAAAAGAAGTGACCATTGGATCGCTCCTTGATACTGATGTCAAGAGTAAGTTAACAGACCTCCTCAAAGAATATGTTGACGTGTTTGCCTGGTCCTACCAAGACATGCCTGGGTTGGATACCAATATTGTTCAGCATTACTTGCCATTGAAGCCAGAATGTCCGCCGGTTAAGCAGAAATTGCGAAGGACTCACCCTGATATGGCTAATAAGATCAAAGTGGAAGTTCAAAAGCAACTCGACGCAGGTTTTCTTGTCACCTCTGAGTATCCTCAATGGTTAGCCAACATAGTGCCAGTTCCAAAGAAAGATGGCAAAGTCAGAATGTGTGTTGACTACCGTGATTTGAACAAGGCCAGTCCAAAAGATGACTTTCCATTACCACATATCGACATGCTGGTTGATAACACCGCTAAGTTCAACTTCTTTTCCTTCATGGACGGGTTCTCCGGTTATAATCAGATCAAGATGGCTCCTGAAGACATGGAGAAGACATCTTTCATCACCCCATGGGGTACCTTTTGCTACAAAGTGATGCCATTTGGATTAAAGAATGCAGGCGCAACTTACCAAAGAGCAATGACTACTCTCTTCCATGACATGATGCATAAAGAAATTGAAGTTTATGTGGACGACATGATAGCCAAGTCCAGCACAGAAGAAGAACATATTGAATACCTTTTGAAGTTGTTTCAACGACTAAGGAAATATCAGCTTCGCTTGAATCCTAATAAATGTACTTTTGGGGTTAGATCTGGAAAACTCTTGGGTTTCATTGTCAGCCAAAGAGGTATTGAAGTAGATCCCGACAAAGTCAGAGCTATTCAAGAAACGCCTGCACCAAAAACTGAAAAGCAAGTAAGAGGATTTCTCGGACGATTGAACTACATCTCCAGATTTATCTCTCAAATGACTGCTACATGTGGGCCAATTTTCAAGCTTCTCCGCAAAGATCAAGGGGTTGTATGGACTGAAGATTGCCAGAAAGCGTTCGACAGTATCAAAGAATACCTGTTAGAACCACCAATATTGATTCCTCCAGTTGAAGGAAGACCACTAATCATGTACCTTACCGTGTTGGAAGAATCCATGGGTTGTATGCTTGGGCAACAAGATGAAACTGGTAAGAAGGAGCATGCCATCTATTACCTGAGTAAGAAATTCACAGACTGTGAGTCTCGTTACTCCATGCTCGAAAAAACGTGTTGTGCTTTGGCTTGGGCTTCAAAACGTCTCCGCCAATACATGATCAACAATACTACTTGGTTAATCTCCAAAATGGATCCGATCAAGTATGTCTTTGAAAAGCCCGCCTTAACAGGAAGGATTGCCCGATGGCAAATGCTGTTATCCGAATATGACATTGAATACCGTGCTCAAAAAGCGGTCAAAGGAAGCATTCTCGCCGATCACTTGGCGCATCAACCAATTAATGAATATCAATCTCTCAAGTTTGACTTTCCTGATGAAGATATCATGTACTTGAAGATGAAAGATTGTGACGAACCGTTACCTGAATAAGGTCCTGAACCTGGATCAAGATGGGGCCTAATTTTCGATGGAGCAGTAAACGCTTTTGGCAATGGAATTGGGGCAATCATCATCACTCCCAAGGGTACTCATATCCCATTCTCCGCCAGATTGCTATTTGAGTGCACCAACAACATCGCAGAATATGAAGCTTGTATCATGGGTCTCGAAGAAGCCATTGACTTAAGGATCAAGATCCTCGACATATATGGAGATTCAGCCCTCGTGATCAACCAAATCAAAGACAAGTGGGAAACTTATCACCCTGGCTTGATTCCTTACAGAGATTATGCAAGACGTCTGTTGACTTTCTTCAACAAGGTTGAATTGCATCATATACCTCGAGATCAGAATCGAATGGCAGACGCCTTGGCTACTTTATCTTCCATGTTCAAAGTCAATCATTGGAACGATATGCCTACAGTCAGAATTACGCGCCTTGAAAGGCCCGCCTATGTGTTTGCAACTGAAGCAGTCATCGATGATAAACCGTGGTTCCACGACATCAAACGCTTCCTTCAAACTCAAGAGTACCCACTTGGGGCATCAAACAAAGACAAGAAGACTCTAAGGAGACTTTCTGGCAGTTTCTTCCTGAACGGAGATGTGCTATACAAAAGAAATTTCGATATGGTTTTGCTCAGATGCGTGGATAGACACGAAGCAGACGTGTTAATGCATGAAGTGCATGAAGGGTCCTTTGGAACTCATTCAAACGGGCATGCGATGTCCAAGAAAATCTTAAGAGCAGGATACTATTGGTTGACAATGGAATCAGACTGTTACAAACACGTGAAGAGATGTCACAAGTGCCAGATCTACGCAGATAAGATCCATGTACCGCCGACTCTACTCAACGTTCTCTCATCTCCGTGGCCTTTCTCCATGTGGGGTATCGATATGATTGGAATGATCGAACCGAAAGCTTCAAACGGTCATCGTTTCATCTTGGTAGCAATTAATTACTTCACTAAATGGGTCGAAGCAGCATCTTACGCCAATGTTACAAGACAAGTGGTTGTGAGGTTTATCAAGAATAACATCATTTGCCGATATGGTATTCCCAGCAAGATCATTACTGACAATGGTTCAAACTTGAATAACAAAATGATGAAAGAACTGTGTGAGGAATTCAAGATTGAGCATCATAACTCTTCTCCTTACAGACCAAAAATGAACGGCGCCGTTGAAGCTGCTAACAAGAACATTAAGAAGATCGTCTAGAAAATGGTCGTCACTTACAAAGACTGGCATGAAATGTTGCCATTTGCTTTACATGGGTACCGTACTTCAGTACGTACTTCAACAGGGGCAACTCCCTTTTCTCTAGTATACGGCATGGAAGCTGTGCTCCCCGTAGAAGTTGAAATACCATCAATGAGAGTCCTCATGGAGACTAAGTTATCAGAGGCTGAATGGTGTCAAAACAGATACGATCAGTTGAACTTAATCGAAGAAAAACGTATGACTGCTCTATGCCATGGACAGTTATACCAAGCAAGGATGAAACAAGCCTTCAACAAAAAGGTTCGACCTCGTGAATTTCGAGAAGGCGACCTCGTGCTTAAAAAGATCTTGTCTTTTCAACCAGATTCTAGGGGCAAATGGTCTCCTAATTACGAAGGCCCGTATGTTGTCAAAAGAACATTTTCTGGCGGCGCCATGACTCTTGCAACCATGGATGGTGATGAACTCCCACATCCTGTGAATGCCGATGCAGTCAAGAAATACTTTGTCTAAAAAAGAACAAAAGAACAGCTCGGTAAGTTGAAAACCCGCAAAGGGCGACTTACGCAAAAATGAGCGTCTCGGTGGACTGAAAACCCGAAAGGGCGGTCCAGGCAAAAATTAGAGACAATAAACAGAAAAAAATTCATCCTGGTAGATTGAAAACCTGAAAGGGCAATCTAGGCAAAAATTAGGGATTTATGACAAAGTAACTGCATCAGTCTGTACTTCGTCACCTGAGGAGTCTTTTTCCATCAAAGGATCTTCGATCAAATCATTATCAATCTGAAGCAACAAACACAGTTGGAACTCAAAGTTGTTAAGGGGATAGTGGTTATTGCTTTCAATGTAGCCTTTTCCGCATAATTACCATTTCCAACTTTTGTAAATACTCTATGGAATCACGCCTTTAGCTGATTACCATCCTATTAAATAAATTTGAGCCTTGTGCCCCTTTGTTTGCAATCTCTAATTTCTTTTAGCTTGCAAAATGACGCTTTAATTGTGTTATTCGTTTTTGAAAGAAAAAAAAAAGAAAAAAAAGTTTTAAATGAATTTACTTTTCTTTTTCAAAATAAAAGCGAAATTTTCCTTTGAGTTGTGAACAACCGAAGGAACATCAACAGCTATCTCCATAGGATGAATCAAAGATTATGATAGGAAAAGCTCTTCTATCCCCAGTAAAGAAGCTCTTCTATCCCTAGTAAAGAAGGTCTTTTACCCCCAGTGACGAAGATTTTCCATCTCCAGTGAAGAAGCTCTTCCATCCCAGTAAAAATGCTTATCTTCCCCAGAGAAGTTTAAAGCACACAGCATTGTTCACCTGTGTTATCTACACCGTGTTGAAGAACATTTGCCAAGTATCTGGTTGTATTGCGACGTCGGTCCCTCTCCAGTATACTCTTTTGTCTGTCAGTATTGTTAGTGTTATACCCCAAAATTTGCCCACATATTTTTCAAAGAAAACTCCAATCTGAAAATTAAGGGTCTCATATAATCATGGATTTTTATTTCAACAAATATCCTAACATATGAAACACTTAGTTTTTAGAATTTTTCTTATACAGTAATTTGGCTTGCAGTTGAATTTATTCTTACGCAAACGCCAAATACTGTTTATTACTCCACACATGCTATTCATTTATTTACAGATAAATAGTACTGACACAATTGGTACAGAGTTAAATCTTTTTGCAGGCGCAGAATCAGGAAACTCAGACTGTACTGGTAACAAGTAGATTATTATTATCTTTTGTTTCCCACTAATTTTTGTACTATATTCCATTATTTGCAAAAATCTTTTCAAATCTCTCTTTCAAAAATCAAATCTCTCCTTTTTCCAACACTATCATACACTTTCTTTCAAATCTTACTTCCACTCAAATTTTCCTTTTGTACGGAATCACATCATTCCCCAACGTCTCTTTCCTTCTTTCCATTCTATAAATACCTCTCATTTTCTTTCATAAAATCTCACATCAAATTCCAATTCATCTTTCAAATTCCTATCTTCATAATCCATCCTTTCTCTTCTTCCCTGACAAGAATGGCAAAGTGGATAGAGACACTGTTTCTTACAGTCATCACCATTGCTACGGTGATCATGACTTTCTTCTGCCTGCATAGTCCTGAGGAGTGTGGACCTGCAATGGTTATGCTCCCAATCATCTACATGTTATTATTCATAGCATGGGTTATCAATCGTCATTCTTAAAATTTGCCGTATTTCTTATTTCTTAAATGTACCGTTCATTCGTCGTACTGTTCAAAATAGTATGTAATATTTGTACTGTCAGTATTAAATGTTGTGCTATTTGTCATAATATTGCTTAATTACTAAGATAATATTTTGTGTGTTTTCTGTCAGTCAAATATTCTTATTTCTGTGCATTAAATGATTTTCAGGGTTATTATCTGTAATTTTGCCTGCATACCGTAAATGTTAGTTATTTATTATGTCTGTGTTTTTCTAACAAGTCATGTAAATAAACTTTCATTTTTCACATAAAACAAAAACAAAAACAAAAAACAAAAAAACAACAAAAAAGAAAATTAACTTTGACTGTTGATTTTTCACTTTTAACTGCTGTTTCAATACCGGGACAGTCAGTTGACAGCCAAACTGCTGGCAGTACAATTCACGGTGTTTTGTATCATCAATCAAATCAATCTTTCACAATTCAAATTTCCAAGATTTTTGTGTTAGAAGTCTTCTGAATATCACGCGATTAGCAGAAACTCAGCACTGCACAAAAATCAGGTACGCTTAACTGTCTCCTACACAAACAGTCCCTAATCAGGGTTTTTCTTGTTTTTACAGGAGCAACAAGTTTTTGAGAGCTCAAATGGATTTCATACACATCCATATATCTCAAAGTACCATCATACAAATTTTCAAACTTCAATTCACTCAGACGCACTGTCAGCAGCTCAAACAGTCAACAGACGACCCGTTTGACCAGAAAAGTCAACTGACAGTCAAAAATGAAATTTTTTGTCAAAGTCCATATTTTGTCAAAGGATTCAACATTTGATCATTGGATGATCACAATTCATCAAGGAAAGATCAAAAATCAACAAAACCCTAAGATTCAAAATTAGGGTTTTTGCCTGAAAAGTCAACTCAACTTTGACTGATCATAACTCTCTCATCCTTCATCCAAAAAATGCCAACCAAAGCTCATTGGGAAGGAAATTCAATTATATTTCAAATGCCATTGATCCCATGGTCATTGGATTCACCATTTGAAAAATATGATCAAAGACATTACAGGTCATTTTCAAAGTCAACAAAAAGACACTTTTTTCAAAAGGACACACAAGGAGCTTCAAAAATCATTTTGACATGAGACCAAAGACATTGGTTAGAGGACTCTTTGAGGTTTCTAAAAAGTGCAAGATCTCCTTCATATGACAAAAATTGAAGGATTTACACCTTGTTGAAGTTGGCTAAATTTTGGGAAAATACATGAAATCAACATTGATTAAAATGGCATTTTTTCCAAATGGGGCCAAGTTTTCAGCATTCAAACATCATTTCCATGATGATATGGGCCTCCCACGACCAAGACAAAGCCCACATCATTTTTATCCATTTTTGATTTAATTTTATCACATATAAGATTAAATTTAAAAAGGAAAATGGAAGAATAATGGGTAGCTTATTTTCCAAGCATGACTCATCAAATAATCACTTAATTATGCAGCAAGGAGGCTGCAAGGAAAGAAGTGTGAAGAGCAAGCCAAGGTTGCTTGAGTTCCAAGCTTGAAAGTCAAAATTCAACAAAAGCAATCATTGCTTTTAGCTTCAAATTTAAGCACCTCAAGGCCTATAAATGAAGCTGCATATTTCACAAACAAAGGGAGCCAAGAGAGCAAAAAAAAGAGGGGGACGAAATAGAAGAAGAGCTTGGCCATCTTTATCATAAAATTCTCCAAAAAAATACATACACTTTGTAAATTTCAAATTCAATTCTCCAATCAATATTAATACAAACCAAGTTTTTTAATCATCTTCTCCAACATCATAGAGTAAGATTGAACGCTTAACACAGGCCCATGAGAGTCATATAAAGAATATAATGTTCTTCATGTACATATGAACTTTATTTTCGTTTTCCTACATGCAATTAATTTCAATGCAAACTAACCATTCTAATATGCTCATGAGGTCTTATATGAGTGATCTGGGCCTTAACATTAGAATTCCCACGTGAGGATAGCCATATACCATTGATACATACATATGAGTGTTCTTGCTTGAATCTCTTCGAACCCATGGCTACAGGCCTCAAATTGCAAAACTAACACCACCAATGAACTCAGGGCATCATGTTTAGTGGATCTGGGTTGCTATCTTTCATTGCTAACACGTATTTTTTTGCAGGTTCATCAGTTGCTAAAAAACTGTATGTTTTAACGTCCAAATAGGGGAGGTTAAAAACCCCCGCTATTTGAGTCTAAAAATCCCACCTCTGGAGGTTGAAGACGACCACGCGTCCAAGCGTGGTTCGTCAGCTCCAATGTTGACTTTTCAGCGCGCCTGCGTGGCCTCTTCCTTGGCTCTCATTCGCTGGTCAATCCAGCGTGGGCCCCAGACAGAAACTTTGAATTCTCCTTGAATTCAGTGTATACTACTCATCATCATATCATGTGCCTTCAGATCTGAACCACTTGATCAATCTCGCCAACTCAATCCAACGCACCAGACATGCAACCACACCATGAACCTTCATTCAAATTCCACACTGGATAAGTATCCTTTTTTATCTTCTATTTTATTTTAATTTCTTTGATAAATTAATTAAAAATAGTTTAAAAAATCAAAAAATTCCACAAAAAATATTTTAGACTTCTAAAAATACATATTATTTTCTGAAATAAAAAATATTTTATTTTTCTTCATAATTTCAATATTTTGCATAATTAATTAGTATATATTTATATATTTTCTTTTTAATTATTCTAACCACTCAAAAAATCATCAAAAAAATTATTCTTTAAATTAAATATTGTTTATATATTATAAACTAATGTTGTACATATTTTGAATAATTTTCTTTTTAAGTTTTAATTATTTGTATAATTATTTGCATAATTATGTTTTAATTAACTTAAATCAATTTCAAATCAATTTCAAAAAAACCCAAAAAAATTAGTTTTGTTTTAAAATCAATTGACAAATATTTTGTACATATTTTTGAACTTAATTTCTAGGTTTAAATCCATTTTCATCTTCTTTTTCATTTTAATTTAATTAATCATGCATTAATTATAATTAAAAATCAATCATAAAAAATCCAAAAACATGCCTTTTATTTTTCTTGCAATTTAAAATTCCTAGATAAATGTATAGGATGTCAAATTCATGTAAATAGGCTAGTTTACATTTCCCGCACAATCGATGTAATAGCGTAGATTTACTTTCCGCACTTTACATTTCCGCATTTTAATTTCCAGCAAATATAAACTGCGTGTATGTCAAAGATAAAACTGAACCGTTAGATCACTAACTTCAAAGATAAATATCTGAATCCAATCACAATCACACTTGCACCTCTTCAGGTAATCCTTTTTCATTCTTTCAAAATCAAAGTCAAAATTTTACTGTTTTGAGTACAAAATCGAACCTTGCTTTTATATCCGATGAAAGGATAGATTTTTAAAGGAAATAGGAAAAAGACCTTATGACTCAGGGTAGACCTCCTAGTTTGCTTGCTCAAATCAAAACAAACAAAATTCTCATACACTGCTGTTTCTTAACTTTCCAAAAAGACAATACTTTGTATACATCCAAACACGGATTATTACAAAGTTAACGTTCTTTTCAAAACATCTTTCGAAAAATAAACAAGCATTTTGTATACATCCACACACGGATCATTACAAAATTCAATTCACAAAGTATTTGGGAGCCACATATGAGCAATTTCATAGCAATCAAAAATGATCAATCAACAATTGAGCTAAGCAAACTTAAGAGCCCATGGATAACCATGGATACAAAGGGTGCTAACACCTTCCCTTTGTATAACCTACCCCCTTACCCAGAATTTCTTAAAGGTCTTTTTTCTGTGTCTTTTATAAACCTTTCCTTAATTGGATAAAATAAAAGGTCGGTGGCGACTCTGTGATATTTTCAGAAATGCGAAAGCATTAAGCGACATAAAAAAGGAGTCAGTTCACGTATCTCTACAGATCAGAGGTATGGCCCGGTATTGAAAAAAATCGGAGGTCCACAGTTAGCATGCATGCGACATTCATGACATTCATCATTCATACATATTTGCATCATTTATGCATTCTTGCACTTTTCAATGTCTGCTTTAAGAATCACTCGTTTAGGATATATCTATCCTCAAAAAAAAAAAAAAAAAAAGAAAAAGAAGAAAAGAAACAAGTATGGGCGTGTCATCTCTCCAAGTAGGTTGTCACCCATAAGCAGAAAAGAACATCTTCTTTTTCCAGTTCCCCACTGAGATCATTCCTCGTGGAAGAAGGTTGCTTTAGTTTCTCCTTTCAAAACAAAGGAGGAGATCCCCAGTTGAGTTCATTCCTCATGGGTGCAAAGTCTTGTTTGACTATTTCTTTCCAATTCATTCTTGGTTAGAACCCTGTCTTTACCAAAGATTCAAATTCCGATTCCTCAAACAGAGTCGTGGAAAACAGACAATAAGCAATAGCCTCATCTTCTGAGCAGTTTATGTCTCTTTCAAAAGCTTTTTCCTCACAAGGAAATCAATCATGAAGACCATTTGACAATCAGGGTCTTATTACTGTTCACAAGGCTGAATAACCAGTAATTTCCCTAGCGAAGTCTCCAAGATCATTTTATCACTTGGCTGATAATTGATCATGTCTTCAAAACCACTATCACAAGGCTGGTAGTCGGTAACCTTTTGTTCTGGTTATATTATTAAACATGTCTATCACAAGGCTGATAGTCGGTAATATTAACCAAACCTTTGAAACTCTTTTTTCCTTGTCAAGTCTGTCACCATGCTGATAGTCGGTAATGCAGTTTCATACTTTCACCTTCGCATTATTAAACAAGTCTATCCCCATGCAGATAATCGATAATGTCGATAGGTAAGCTTTTCTTACAAAGCTATCATTCCCCGGTGAAGCGTACACTTGCTTCCCCGAAAAGAAAGAAAACGGATTCTCTTCCTAAAACGGATTGAGACATCCTTCCCAATCTCTTTTCCCCAGCGGAGTCAGTTTTGATATCCCTCGGTAAAGATATCCTTGCATCATTCGCAATTTTGGTATCTTAGGTCCAAAATTTGCGTCTTCTGATATTTAAGTCTCTTTCACCCTATCAAAATAAAGATTTTCAATCTTCATATCTCAGGTTGAAGAAACTTAAATAGGGGCATCTGTCATACCCCAATTTTTGACCTAAGATACCACCTCATATCATTTGCATATGCATCATTTGCATCTCTAACAAATTGCATAGCTTGTGTTTGCTACTTGTGACTCAGCAGGATTTGACCAGGAAATCACTCATCAGTACAAGTAACAATCAATTAGGGCTTTGTTCTCCCTTCATTTCAAATGAATCATCTTCATCAACAATCAACATTTGGTCCTCAGAGATTCACTTCAACAAACTCAACAGCTTTGAATCGACTGAATTAGGGTTTTGACTGAAGACAGCATACTCCTGACTTGTGCTCAGGATTTGACCTAATGACTTGGGACATGACCTCAAAACCCCAAGTACATCATTTTGACCTAATCCATTGGCTCAGAACATCTCCTATACAAGGATTGATCAGACAAATCCTCAGATCAGGGTTTTTGAACTATCAGGGACTGAAATCAGGGATCACATTTGGGAAACCCTAAAAATCCCCAGGAAGTCAATCAAAGGTTTCAATCATCTTCAAATAATCCCTATGACAATATACAATGGAAATTACATCTCAATTCAAGACCTACAGTCATCAATTTCATCAGGTCGACAATTAGGGTTTTTGACCTAATTCACTGAGCAACTGACTTTTTAATCAGGACATGGTGCCACAACTCAAATCATGGTTCAATATCCTCTAATACCTCAATATGATCCATTCATACTATTCATTTGATGAGGATAGCTTGTTTCACTTGAAATCTCCAGAAACGCGATTCGTCTGAAAAAGTCAACTGTACAAGATCACCATTGACTTTTGGGGAATTTTGGTCAACCATGACTTTTGAAGTTTTGAATCATCAATATATGATATGAGAAGTCATTTGATCAAGGAAAATCAAGAAAATCATTCAAGAATCAAAAAGTCAAAAGTTTGACTTTCATACTTAGAAAATTTTCTAAGTGTTTTTCAATGGTTTTTTCCAAACTTTGGAAGGGAATTTCTCAAAATTTCACCTACAAACTGAAAAAAATTCCAACATGAAAGTTGTAGATTTTGATCCAATGAACAACTTTGTCACATATAAATTTTTTCCAAAAGATCAACCATTTAAGAGATATGGAGCTTCAAAGTTGGCATCTTTTGAAAAATTCACTTAAAATCTCATTTTCTTCAAAGTTCATGGATCTTTTTCACCCATTTCCTTAAAGAGTTTGAAGAAACTTTCAACTAGGGTTTTGAAGTGTGTAACATGAGCTTTCCAAAATGTCAAAAAGCATGAAAAAATATGGGGTGTAGCTATGGTTTTGAATTATGCATTTAGTGATCATTTTCACTTGAATTTTCACCATTTTTCACTAAGTTTCAAGACTACATGACCTATAATCCAAGTAATGATGCAAAAAAGAAATGATTGAGAGATATTTTCTGATTTGAGACAGATGGGAAAGAGATAAGAAGCATAGCCAATTTTAACCATGGTTTAGTAACTTTAACCATATGCATTTAATGGTAAGATTCCTTTCTATCCCTTAAGTGCCAAATCACCAAAGAAGAAGCAAGTTGCAAGAGCTTGGTATTCAGAAAGCTTGGCCTATAAATAGAGGTCATTTCCACTCTTCAATTCACACCAAAACCTCACAAATTATAGGTTTTCTCTTTCTTTCCTAGAATGCAAGTTTCTTAAGTTTCAAGGAGGTAGAAATTCCAACCTCCAAATCCTTGAAGTTCTGGCCAAAGTGATGATTCCAACAACTTCTAAACATCAATTAGGAAGTGTTTGAACCACTCACACACCCCAAATCACCCCAAAACTCAGAATCATCATCTCACCTCCATATGAACATGAAATGAACCTTATCATGCCAATTTTCATTCAGGCTCAATTCTGTCCAAACTATCACTTCTAACATCATCCATATATCACATATGAACTATCCAATCCATCACATATAGCCAATAACCTCAGAATCATCAAATTCGATTCATTCTTGAAGCTTATGCAGGTCGGGTACCATGACCATGCCCAGATGAATTCAGATGGTTCCAAGCATCCAGACACCTTCCATAAGGTCCATTGAAGCTATCCAGATCATCAAACAACTTCTGTAACACCTCTATTGCAGAATTCGATTCTCAGTTGGCCGTTTTTGAAGGTAAGCTCTCTTGAACTTCAAACTCATACATACATGCATCATAAATGAAAAATTGAGTTGCTATCTTGTTTCTGCACTATCACTGATCAATAGCCCTCAATCAATTTCACAATTCATCAATTATACACGATTTCAGATTGAAACTCAGAATTAGGGTTCTTAGTGTTCATCACAAAATTGATCACCTTAGAGCAAAAATAAATGAATTATGAGATCATCATCATGTTCCTCGTCCAAAACCGAGTGAGATAGACTATCTACTTGATCAATTTGGTTCAGTTTTCAGAAAATTCAAATTCAAAATGGGATTGTGTTCTTGGCGCGTTTTTTGGTTCATGAGTTTTAAAATTCAGTTTGAAAATATAATTTACCCAGCGCGTATTACTAACAAGCCACAAGCGTGGCTCAGTTGGCTTTTGTTTTGAGTAGTGACCTCAAGGTCACGAGTTCAAGTCCCTATGGGACCAAACCCTTCTTTTTATCACCTATTTTCTTTGATTTTTTACACAACTTTAACCCATTATTTAACCAATCAAAATAATTCATTTTCACTTCATTTTTTAAACACTTCTTATTTAATATACATATTTTGACAATATCAAAAAAAATCACAAAAAAAAGATTTATTTAATATGTTTTTAATTAGGTTTAAAATGACATATTTTTAAGTGTTTTTAAATACTTTAAATATTTGTTTTTCATTTAATTTTCAAACCTAATCACTTGTAAATATTTTGTGATCAAACCCTAATCACTTAGGTCTTAATTAAGCATTAAAACTTGTTTTAAACTTAATTAAGTTGATTTCTTTCAAATTCAAATCGTTTTAAAACAAGCGATCGCATTTCTTCTCAAAAACGATAAACCATTTCTTTTTGAAACTTTTGATTAAACTTTTTTAATTGATCAAATGATTTTCAAAACGAAGTGGGGCCTCTCGAATATTAGAGAGTGTAAGTCCCATTTCTTTTCCTTTTGTACAGTTTTTTTCAAAACAATAAAACTTCTTCAAAATAAAATCTTTTCAAACAATTTTCAAATCATTTTCAAAACAACAAAACTTCAAAGAAACTTCAAAACTTTTCAAAATACCAGGGGCCTCCACATAGGTCTAAGTGCCATTCCCGTACATGAAATTAGGTATTTCATTGTACGCCTTTTTGTACATACACTTTTTTGTACATACCTCGATCAATTTGTTTTTAACTTTAATAACAAACCAAAAATGAAGGTTTTTCTTTAAATCTTCCCAAAAATACCATGGGCCTCCACATAGGTATAAGTCCCGAGCCCCTTTGTAAAAACCTGTTTACATAGCTTTGAATAAACTCAAGTGGAC
This sequence comes from Vicia villosa, assembly GCF_029867415.1. Taxonomy (NCBI): domain Eukaryota; kingdom Viridiplantae; phylum Streptophyta; class Magnoliopsida; order Fabales; family Fabaceae; genus Vicia; species Vicia villosa. The sequence goes on from NC_081183.1 coordinate 179,267,296, forward strand.
CTCTCCTCGAGTGTGAGTCCCGAACCCCTGTGTATAAAAATGGATCATGCTTACAGGTATATTTCCTTCATAAACTCCATTATATACACACACTTTGTCATATATATATAATTGTTCATACCTGTTCATGTTTGTTAATACTTGTTCATGTTTGTTCATATATGTGATATGTGTGCTTGTTCAACTTAGTACAACACTAGGTTCCCCATAGCCTCCTATTGGGCTTCGTGCAAAGAATCTCCACTAGTTTAGGTTAGGACATAGAGTATGGTTTCCCGGTGAAATCGCTCTAAGAGCTCAAACCAACTATACCATGCCTCCCCTTGGGCTTTGTACAAACGAGTGACCCTCCCATAGCCTCCTCTTGGGCTTACAATGCAAGGACCCTGGATTGTCCCTCCCATAGCCTCCTCTTGGGCTTACAATGCAAGGACCCTCAGATAGCCTCCTCTTGGGCTTCGTACAAGGACCCACGGGCTTCTTATAAGCATCCCCAATATCCAAAACAAATACCCTAGGAGATTAGACATTTATCATCTCTATGATAGGAGTATCTCTTCTATATCATCACAAACAATCAATCAAACTTTTTTGCCACAAGGCTGGCTAATCAATCAAACCTTTTTGCCACAAGGTTGGCTAATCAATCAAACAGTTTTGCCACCATACTCGCTGATTAATCAAAGTTTTTGTCACAAGGCTGACTTCATTGAAACTTTTGCCACGAGGCTGGCTGATTAATCAAAACTTTTTGTCACAAGGCTGACTTCATTGAAAGTTTTTGCCACAAGGCTGGTTAAACAACAAAAACATCTTTATCATTCTAAGCACCCTAAGTGGCATGGCCCCGGGCTTATAATGAAAAGATTTTCAAACAAAATCAAACAGATGTATGTGATGATATAGATTAGATACATCTAGCATTTAGACGACATTTGTCTATTTTCCTTTGCTTCCACTAGCATAAGTGGGAACTACGATTGCTCTGACTTTCTCAACATCCCTTTGAGAATACGTAGGCACAAGGTCGATCCTTGGCGAGCAAAATAAAACAAAAAAAAAACCACTCAAACCTTAGCACCCGTAGACCCCGAGCTACAGATGCTCTGATTCCCTCTAGGGGATATGTATGCAGAGGATCGCGATGATCTTTGCGAGCATAATCAAACAAACACCTTAGGTCCCACCTTTTTCACAAGAACCTCTCAATAACAAGAATGGAATAAATAAAGCAAAGAAACCTATAGAGTACTATAGATACGTTGGGTGCTAATACCTTCCCTTCGTATAACCAACCCTCTTACCCAAAGATCTCTCCCCCCCACTTTTAGGTTATTGCAGCTTTTTTCCTTTTCCTCTTTTGGAAACAATAAAAAGTTTGGTCCGTACAAAAGAAAAATCATTTTTTGAGCACTCGAGCCCAAAGAAGGCATCAGGTGTCTCATCCCGAAAAAAGACAACGATTTTTCCCCGCGACAAAAGGCAACAGGCAACAGGCAACAAGGCAACAGGCAACAAGGCAACAGAGAGGTTACCCCAAAAGAGTGCGTGTGTGCAACAATCACATGGTTAATTCAGTTATGTTATCTTGTAAATTTAGTGATTCTATGTTCAATTCAAAGGTTGCACTCCCTAGGATTACTAACCACGCATTTAAATAATATAATCAAAACAGATATGGGGGAGGGAAATTGTAACCAGCGGATCCCTTAATAGGGTTTGACATAAGTAATAATTAAAAACAGAAGAATAAAATGTTAGAGTTTAGGGTTACCAAAAACGTAGCTTTGGCAGTCGACAAACCCTGAAAAGGCAGACAAACAAAAATAGAGTGAGTGTATGGCTAATTCATTGACAATTAGAGTTAACCCTAACTCAAGAAAAAAAATGGCAAAAGGAAATAAAATACGAATAAGGACTTAGCTTCGCATTTGATCTGATACGGTTGGCGGAAAGCCTCGGGAATAACCCTGAAAAAGGCAAGGCAGAGATAGTGAGGACAAGACAAACCCCTGATTTTAAAAGGAATTAAAATATGCTTTAAAGGTAAGGTACTTAGCTCTGGGTTTTTGATCAGGCGCGTTACCGGAGTGAACCATGTTGATAACCCTGAAAGGCAAGGCACAAAAAGACAATATTCAGTGTATTGGAATGTACCTCCTAAACCCTGATTAGGTATGATTTAAATAAGAAAATATGAATAATTTAATTAATTATTGGTCTCGCGACCTAATTAATTAAATCAGGATAAGAAAATAAAATCGAATGCAAAAATAATTTTTGTGAATTTTTTGGAATAAATAAGAATTTTTTTGAATAAATATAAATAATCAAATATAATTAAATAAATAAATACTATATATTAATAAATGAATATAAGTAAAGAAAACAAATATTATAAATATTTAAAAAAATAAATAAATAAGTATATAAAATAAATAAATAAATAAATATTTATTATAAAAAAGTTTTTGAAATAAAAATATAATAGCTTTTATTTTATTAGAGAAGAAGGAAAGAAAGAATTTAAAACAATAAATATATATATTATAAACTAAATAAATAGGCTGTATAATTAAAATTAAAAAAAATTCTGGAAAACTTAACTTTCGATTCAGTGTGGTATGGCTGCTTGTCATGGGACGTTGGATCTACTTGGCAAGTGATCTGGCGGTGGGATTTGCGAGGATGCACCATGGTCGCGTGTTGACTGGCCGTACCGGAACTGAGAGTGTACACCTTCAAAGAAAAATCTTGTAAAATAATGTAAGAGGTGAGTATCGAACTCACACCCTTTCATATGGGAATTCTTGGACGCGCTGCTTCTCCGCTGAGGCATATTCCATTCGCTGTTAGCATAATCACCATCGATAAAAATAAGTAGTAAATAATTCTAATAATTCAAACAAAACAAGCCCGCGCCCAGGTTACTGTCTTCTTCGTGGAGACTGTTCTTAGAACACCAAATTCCGGCAACAGTTTCTCCGTCGGGGCTAAACATCCATGCCCTGAAAACCTGCAAATCTCCACCAATAAACACAGAAAAAAAGCCTAGACTGTATGAATACGACCTCACGAATCCATTGCAACTGTTAATTTAAACTGAGATCGTCTCTAAACCAAAAGCCTCTTTCGAAGGGGATGAACCCTAACAATGGCGCTTGGCCATACCTGCGTCAATCCTCAAAGCAAAACAACCAGAAACGATCTATGCAGTCATATGAACAAGAATCCAGCATTAAATCATATTCATGATGCATAAATTGTAACAATCGGGAAAAAAAAGTTTTTGCGAACCGTGATAGCGATAAACGCGAATCAGCTTGCTTCAGACTTGTATGAGTATTTGGAACACCTCCTGGGATTGCTACGAAGCTTTCTTGATCCTCAGAATTCTTCGAATTGACTTCAATCGTGTGATCCGAATTTCAACTTTCTTGATTTTTTTGAAACTTTTGTGAAGAATTTTTGAGGCAGCCAATCCTTATGGGATTCGTCCAAAAACTCCCCTAAGTCTGATCCTCTTGCATTCTTATATGGCTTGAGTTTTAGGTCAACAAAAGAAGAGAAAATCCAAAATTGAATGCATTGAATCTTTGATTACAAATTACACCTAAACTTGCTATTTTGAAGCCAAACTCTTTTTAGTCCTCTTTCCACGTTTCCTTTGATCCATATAAGGGATATTGATTTGGTTTTTTTGATTTAAAAATTAATCATAGAATCCCTTACCGATTAAAAATGATTTTATTTAATTTATTTTGAATTTTAATGAATTAAATCCAATATAAATTGAATAATATCATAAAAACAATATTATTTGGCCAACAATTTGATTCAATCTCCCCCATTCTTCTTTGCACGGATTTGGAATGATTGTGGGGTGTAATTGATGATTAGATATGATTCCTTTAAGCCTTTGAATCAAATATTTGATTTTATTTTAATTTATTTTATTTTAATCCTTTTTAATTGAATAAAAAATCATAATAAATTAAATAAATCAAATATATTCGTGGAAATAATATTTTTGGTCTTGGATAATCATAAGGATGAGGATTGGATCATAAATAATTGGGCCTCTTTGCAAAGAAATCAATTTTGAAGCCTTTTCCTTCACATTTTTCCTTTGAAAATAACCCAACTTTGACAAGGCCTATCTCTCTCAATTTTAGAGGTATGGAAGTGTTCTAGGACTTTCTAGAAACCTTAGAGAGTCCTCCAACCAGTGTCTTTGGTCTCATATCAAAATGATTTTCCATGCTCCTTGTGTGTCCTTTTGAAAAAAGTGACTTTTTGTTGACTTTTGAGAAGAACCTATAATGTTTTGGTCCATATCTCCCAAATGAAGCATTTTTAGCCTTGGCATGTGAGAGTGTGTCTTGGAGCTTTGTGTATTGATTTGAATTTG